>NC_136274.1:65883911-65908911 GCF_964187855.1 Myxine glutinosa | reverse complement strand
TGTGTGTGGAAAGTATTCTACGAATACCATCTAGTTTTTTTGTATTGATGACCCTTAACAAAACCTAAACAAACGTCATTTTTTTTCTTTTCAACATGAATAATATAGGCATTGCTGGTTGAACACAGTGCTCTACCACAATAAAATTAACACTCCTGGCTGTACACAAACTACTTTAACAATCTGCGGCATCAACACAATCAAATGCGTGATTATACTCATCATATGCTCATATACAGTATATATATATATATATATATATATATATAGTCATACATATACAATCTCATTTTAGGCTCATATATATCTATATACTGGCTTGGTGAGGCGAGCTGCGCTTGGTGAAGCGTCGTTACTGAGGAACGGGCATATTTTAGCTGAGGATGATGACTGTACCTGAGTTGCTGTGTTGACATGATTTACACCAATCATAATACAAACAATTATTTTACACAAATTTATTTGTAGTGTTTGTGATATTACTTTTAATAGGCAATTTAGGTTGAAGATTTAGGTTGAAAAAATATATATAAAATTCAAAAAAGAACCCCTCAGCACACACATAGCGGAGGGGTAGGTGCAGACTAGAAGTTTGGGACGATTACACCTCACCACCACGTAATTCAAAACACCTCACCACCACGTAATTCAAAACACCTCACCACCACGTAATCCAAAACACCTCACCACCACGTAATTCAAAACACCTCACCACCACGTAATTCAAAACACCTCACCACCACGTAATGCAAAACACCTCACCACCACGTAATTCAAAACACCTTACCACCACGTAATCCAAAACACCTCACCACCACGTAATCCAAAACACCTCACCACCACGTAATCCAAAACACCTCACCACCACGTAATTCAAAACACCTTACCACCACGTAATTCAAAACACCTTACCACCACGTAATCCAAAACACCTCACCACCACGTAATCCAAAACACCTCACCACCACGTAATCCAAAACACCTCACCACCACGTAATCCAAAATACCTCACCACCACGTAATCCAAAACACCTCACCCCCATGTAATTTAAAATACCTCACCTCCACGTAATTTAAAACAAATCACCACCAAGTAATTTAAAACACCTCACCCCCACCAAATTAAAAACACCTCACCACCACGTAATCCAAAACACCTCACCCCCATGTAATTCAAAACACCTTACCACCATGTAATTCAAAACACCTCACCACCATGGAAATCAAAACACCTCACCACCACGTAATTCAAAACACCTCACCACCACGTAATCCAAAACACCTCACCACCACGTAATTCAAAACACCTCACCACCACGTAATCCAAAACACCTCACCACCACGTAATCCAAAACACCTCACCACCACGTAATTCAAAACACCTCACCACCACGTAATTCAAAACACCTCACCACCACGTAATTCAAAACATCTCACCACCAAGTAATTCAAAACACCTCACCACCATGTAATTCAAAATATCTCACCACCAAGTAATTCAAAACACCTCACCACCACGTAATTCAAAACACCTCACCACCATGTAATTCAAAATATCTCACCACCAAGTAATTCAAAACACCTCACCACCACGTAATTCAAAACACCTCACCACCAACTAATTCAAAACACCTCACCCCCATGTAATTTAAAACATCTCAACACCAAGTAATTCAAAACACCTCACCACCACGTAATTCAAAACACCTCACCACCAACTAATTCAAAACACCTCACCCCATGTAATTTAAAATTCCTCACCCCCACGTAATTCAAAACAAATCACCACCAAGTAATTTAAAACACCTCACCCCCAAGTAATTTAAAACACCTCACCCCCACCAAATTAAAAACACCTCACCACCACGTAATCCAAAACACCTCACCCCACGTAATTTAAAACAAATCACCACCAAGTAATTTAAAACACCTCACCCCCACCAAATTAAAAACACCTCACCACCACGTAATCCAAAACACCTCACCCCCATGTAATTCAAAACACCTTACCACCATGTAATTCAAAACACCTCACCACCATGTAAATCAAAACACCTCACCACCACGTAATTCAAAACACCTCACCACCACGTAATCCAAAACACCTCACCACCACGTAATTCGCAACACCTTACCACCACGTAATCCAAAACACCTCACCACCACGTAATCCAAAACACCTCACCACCACGTAATCCAAAACACCTCACCCCCATGTAATCCAAAACACCTCACCACCACGTAATCCAAAACACCTTACCACCATGTAATTCAAAACACCTCACCCCCATGTAAATCAAAACACCTCACCACCACGTAATCCAAAACACCTCACCCCCATGTAATCCAAAACACCTCACCACCACGTAATCCAAAACACCTTACCACCATGTAATTCAAAACACCTCACCACCATGTAAATCAAAACACCTCACCACCACGTAATCCAAAACACCTCACCACCACGTAATCCAAAACACCTCACCACCACGTAATTCAAAACACCTTACCACCACGTAATCAAAACACCTCACCACCACGTAATCCAAAACACCTCACCACCACGTAATTCAAAACACCTCACCACCACGTAATCCAAAACACCTCACCACCACGTAATTCAAAACACCTTACCACCACGTAATCCAAAACACCTCACCACCACGTAATCCAAAACACCTCACCACCACGTAATTCAAAACACCTCACCACCACGTAATCCAAAACACCTTACCACCACGTAATCCAAAACACCTCACCACCACGTAATCCAAAACACCTCACCCCCATGTAATCCAAAACACCTCACCCCCATGTAAATCAAAACACCTCACCACCACGTAATCCAAAACACCTCACCCCCATGTAATCCAAAACACCTCACCACCACGTAATCCAAAACACCTCACCCCCATGTAATCCAAAACACCTCACCACCACGTAATCCAAAACACCTTACCACCATGTAATTCAAAACACCTCACCA
Source organism: Myxine glutinosa (assembly GCF_964187855.1). Classification (NCBI taxonomy): domain Eukaryota; kingdom Metazoa; phylum Chordata; class Myxini; order Myxiniformes; family Myxinidae; genus Myxine; species Myxine glutinosa. The sequence continues at coordinate 65,905,925 of NC_136274.1, read as the reverse complement.
CCATGTAAATCAAAACACCTCACCACCACGTAATCCAAAACACCTCACCACCACGTAATCCAAAACACCTCACCACCACGTAATTCAAAACACCTTACCACCACGTAATCAAAACACCTCACCACCACGTAATCCAAAACACCTCACCACCACGTAATCCAAAACACCTCACCACCACGTAATCCAAAACACCTCACCACCACGTAATCCAAAACACCTCACCCCCATGTAATTTAAAATTCCTCACCCCCACGTAATTTAAAACAAATCACCACCAAGTAATTTAAAACACCTCACCCCCACCAAATTAAAAACACCTCACCACCACGTAATCCAAAACACCTCACCCCCATGTAATTCAAAATACCTTACCACCATGTAATTCAAAACACCTCACCACCATGTAAATCAAAACACCTCACCACCACGTAATTCAAAACACCTCACCACCACATAATCCAAAACACCTCACCACCACGTAATTCAAAACACCTCACCACCACGTTATTCAAAACACCTCACCACCACGTAATTCAAAACACCTCACCACCACGTAATTCAAAACACCTCACCACCACGTAATTCAAAACATCTCACCACCAAGTAATTCAAAACACCTCACCACCACGTAATTCAAAACACCTCACCACCAAGTAATTCAAAACACCTCACCACCACATAATCCAAAACACCTCATCCCCATGTAATTCAAAACACCTCACCACCACGTAATTCAAAACACCTCACCACCACGTAATTCAAAACACCTCACCACCACGTAATTCAAAACATCTCACCACCAAGTAATTCAAAACACCTCACCACCACGTAATCCAAAACACCTCACCCCCATGTAATTCAAAACACTTCACCACCACGTAATTCAAAACACCTCACCACCAAGTAATTCAAAACACCTCACCACCACGTAATTCAAAACACCTCACCACCACATAATCCAAAACACCTCACCACCACGTAATTCAAAACACCTCACCACCACGTTATCCAAAGCACCTCACCACCACGTAATTCAAAACACCTCACCACCACGTAATTCAAAACACCTCACCACCACGTAATTCAAAACATCTCACCACCAAGTAATTCAAAACACCTCACCACCACATAATTCAAAACACCTCACCACCAAGTAATTCAAAACACCTCACCACCACATAATCCAAAACACCTCACCCCCATGTAATTCAAAACACCTCACCACCACGTAATTCAAAACACCTCACCACCACGTAATTCAAAACACCTCACCACCACGTAATTCAAAACATCTCACCACCAAGTAATTCAAAACACCTCACCACCACGTAATCCAAAACACCTCACCCCCATGTAATTCAAAACACCTCACCACCACGTAATTCAAAACACCTCACCACCAAGTAATTCAAAACACCTCACCACCACATAATCCAAAACACCTCACCACCACGTAATTCAAAACACCTCACCACCACGTTGTCCAAAACACCTCACCACCACGTAATCCAAAACACCTCACCACCACGTAATTCAAAACACCTCACCACCACGTAATTCAAAACACCTCACCACCACATAATTCAAAACACCTCACCACCACGTAATCCAAAACACCTCACCACCAAGTAATTCAAAACACCTCACCACCACATAATTCAAAACACCTCACCACCACGTAATTCAAAATATCTCACCACCAAGTAATTCAAAACACCTCACCACCACGTAATTCAAAACACCTCACCACCAACTAATTCAAAACACCTCAGCCCCATGTAATTTAAAACATCTCACCACCAAGTAATTCAAAATACCTCACCACCATGTAATTCAAAACACCTCACCACCAACTAATTCAAAACACCTCACCCCCATGTAATTTAAAATTCCTCACCCCCACGTAATTCAAAACAAATCACCACCAAGTAATTTAAAACACCTCACCCCCAAGTAATTTAAAACACCTCACCCCCAAGTAATTTAAAACACCTCAACCCCACCAAATTAAAAACGCCTCACCACCACGTAATCCAAAACACCTCACCCCCATGTAATTTAAAATTCCTCACCCCCACGTAATTTAAAACAAATCACCACCAAGTAATTTAAAACACCTCACCCCCACCAAATTAAAAACACCTCACCACCACGTAATCCAAAACACCTCACCCCCATGTAATTCAAAACACCTTATCACCATGCAATTCAAAACACCTCACCACCATGTAAATCAAAACACCTCACCACCACGTAATTCAAAACACCTCACCACCACATAATCCAAAACACCTTACCACCACGTAATCCAAAACACCTCACCACCACGTAATTCAAAACACCTTACCACCACGTAATCCAAAACACCTCACCACCACGTAATTCAAAACACCTTACCACCATGTAATTCAAAACACCTCACCACCATGTAAATCAAAACACCTCACCACCATGTAAATCAAAACACCTCACCACCACGTAATTTAAAACACCTCACCACCACGTAATCCAAAACACCTCACCACCATGTAATTCAAAACACCTTACCACCACGTAATCCGAAACACCTCACCACCACGTAATCCAAAACACCTCACCACCACGTAATCCAAAACACCTCACCCCCATGTAATCCAAAACACCTCACCACCAAGTAATCCAAAACACCTCACCCCCATGTAAATCAAAACACCTCACCACCATGTAATCCAAAACACCTCACCCCCCATGTAATCCAAAACACCTCACCACCACGTAATCCAAAACACCTTACCACCATGTAATTCAAAACACCTCACCACCATGTAAATCAAAACACCTCACCACCACGTAATTCAAAACACCTCACCACCACGTAATTCAAAACACCTTACCACCACGTAATCCAAAACACCTCACCACCACGTAATCCAAAACACCTCACCACCACGTAATCCAAAACACCTCACCACCACGTAATCCAAAACACCTCACCACCACGTAATCCAAAACACCTCACGACCACGTAATCCAAAACACCTCACCCCCATGTAATTTAAAATTCCTCACCCCCACGTAATTTAAAACAAATCACCACCAAGTAATTTAAAACACCTCACCCCCACCAAATTAAAAACATCTCACAACCATGTAATCCAAAACACCTCACCCCCATGTAATTCAAAACACCTCACCACCATGTAATTCAAAACACCTCACCACCATGTAAAACAAAACACCTCACCACCACGTAATTCAAAACACCTCACCACCACGTAATCCAAAACACCTCACCACCACGTAATTCAAAACACCTCACCACCACGTAATTCAAAACACCTCACCACCACGTAATTCAAAACACCTCACCACCACGTAATTCAAAACATCTCACCACCAAGTAATTCAAAACACCTCACCACCACGTAATCCAAAACACCTCACCCCCATGTAATTCAAAACACCTCACCACCACGTAATTCAAAACACCTCACCACCAAGTAATTCAAAACACCTCACCACCACATAATCCAAAACACCTCACTACCACGTAATTCAAAACACCTCACCACCACGTTATCCAAAACACCTCACCACCACGTAATCCAAAACACCTCACCACCACGTAATTCAAAACACCTCACCACCACGTAATTCAAAACACCTCACCACCACGTAATTCAAAACACCTCACCACCACGTAATCCAAAACACCTCACCACCAAGTAATTCAAAACAACTCACCACCACGTAATTCAAAACACCTCACCACCACGTAATTCAAAATATCTCACCACCAAGTAATTCAAAACACCTCACCACCACGTAATTCAAAACACCTCACCACCAACTAATTCAAAACACCTCACCCCCATGTAATTTAAAACATCTCACCACCAAGTAATTCAAAACACCTCACCACCACGTAATTCAAAACACCTCACCACCAACTAATTCAAAACACCTCACCCCCATGTAATTTAAAATTCCTCACCCCCACGTAATTCAAAACAAATCACCACCAAGTAATTTAAAACACCTCACCCCCAAGTAATTTAAAACACCTCACCCCCAAGTAATTTAAAACACCTCAACCCCACCAAATTAAAAACACCTCACCACCACGTAATCCAAAACACCTCACCCCCATGTAATTTAAAATTCCTCACCCCCACGTAATTTAAAACAAATCACCACCAAGTAATTTAAAACACCTCACCCCCACCAAATTAAAAACACCTCACCACCACGTAATCCAAAACACCTCACCCCCATGTAATTCAAAACACCTTATCACCATGCAATTCAAAACACCTCACCACCATGTAAATCAAAACACCTCACCACCACGTAATCCAAAACACCTCACCACCACGTAATCCAAAACACCTCACCACCACGTAATTCAAAACACCTCACCACCACGTAATTCAAAACATCTCACCACCAAGTAATTCAAAACACCTCACCACCACGTAATTCAAAACACCTCACCACCAACTAATTCAAAACACCTCACCCCCGTGTAATTTAAAACATCTCACCACCAAGTAATTCAAAACACCTCACCACCACGTAATTCAAAACACCTCACCACCAACTAATTCAAAACACCTCACCCCCATGTAATTAAAAATTCCTCACCCCCACGTAATTTAAAACACCTCACCACCAACTAATTCAAAACACCTCACCCCCGTGTAATTTAAAACAAATCACCACCAAGTAATTTAAAACACCTCACCCCCAAGTAATTTAAAACACCTCAACCCCACCAAATTAAAAACACCTCACCACCACATAATCCAAAACACCTCACCCCCATGTAATTTAAAATTCCTCACCCCCACGTAATTTAAAACAAATCACCACCAAGTAATTTAAAACACCTCACCCCCACCAAATTAAAACACCTCACCACCAAATAATTCAAAACACCTCACCACCAAGTAATCCAAAACACCTCACCCCCATGTAATTTAAAATTCCTCACCCCCACGTAATTTAAAACAAATCACCACCAAGTAATTCAAAACACCTCACCACCACGCAATTCAAAACACCTCACCACCAAATAATTCAAAACACCTCACCACCAAGTAATCCAAAACACCTCACCCCCATGTAATGTAAAATTCCTCACCCCCACGTAATTTAAAACAAATCACCACCAAGTAATTTAAAACACCTCACCCCCACCAAATTAAAAACACCTCACCACCACGTAATCCAAAACACCTCACCCCCATGTAATTCAAAACACCTTACCACCATGTAATTCAAAACACCTCACCACCATGTAAATCAAAACACCTCACCACCACGTAATTCAAAACCCCTCACCACCACATAATTTAAAACACGTCACCACCACGTTATTCAAAACACCTTACCACCATGTAATTCAAAACACCTCACCACCACGTAATTTAAAACACCTCACCCCCACCTAATTTAAAACACCTCACCCCCAAGTAATTTAAAACACCTCACCGCCACCAAATTTAAAACACTTCACCACCAAATAATTCAAAACACCTCACCCCCCATGTAATTTTAAATACCTCACCCCCACGTAATTTAAAACACCTCACCCCCACCTAATTTAAAACACCTCACCCCCACCAAATTTAAAACACCTCACCACCACGTAATCCAAAACACCTCACCCCCATGTAATTCAAAACACCTTACCACCATGTAAATCAAAACACCTCACCACCACGTAATTCAAAACACCTCACCACCACATAATTTAAAACATGTCACCACCACGTTATTCAAAACACCTTACCACCATGTAATTCAAAACACCTCACCACCACGTAATTTAAAAAACCTCACCACGAAGTAATTCAAAACACCTCATCACCAACTAATTCAAAAAACCTCACCATCACGTAATTCAAAACCTCACCACCACGTGATTTAAAAACACCTTACCACCCCGTCATTTAAAACCACCTGACCACCACATAATTCAAAATACCTCACCACCACATGATTCAAAACCACCACCACGTTATTAAAAACACTTCACAACCACGGAAACAAAAGTTTCAGGGAGTAGTTCAGTGACAACAGACACTGCCCAGATATGAATGTGTTGGTTTGGCGCATGTGTTACTTTGGCGAATGTGTTGGTTTGGCGAATGTGTTGGTTTGGCACATGTCTTGGTTTGGCGAATGTGTTGGTCTAGCGCATGTGTTAGTTTGGTGAATGTGTTGGTTTGGCACATCCGTTAGTTTGGCGAATGTGTTGGTTTGGCGAATGTGTTGGTTTGGCGCTTGTGTTAGTTTGGCGAATGTGTTGGTTTGGCGCATGTGTTGTTTGGCGAATGTGTTGGTTTGGCGCTTGTGTTAGTTTGGCGGATGTGTTGGTTTGGCACATGTGTTAGTTTGGCGAATGTGTTGGTTTGGCACATGTCTTGGTTTTGTGAATGTGTTGGTTTGGCGCAAGTGTTAGTTTGGCGAATGTGTTGGTTTGGCGAATGTGTTGGTTTGGCACATGTCTTGGTTTGGTGAATGTGTTGGTTTGGCGCAAGTGTTAGTTTGGCGAATGTGTTGGTTTGGTGCATGTGTTGGTTTGGCACATGTTAGTTTGGCGAATGTGTTGGTTTGGCACATGTTAGTTTGGCGAATAGTGGGGCAGATATGTGAAAAAGATGTTCATTTCCGGCAGAAAGTGTGAAATTTCGCATACAGGGGTATTTTGGGGCGCTGATTTCAAAAATTGGCGGATCCAAGAGATCTAACCAATGGACCGGCCGCCATCTTGAATTCCAATATGGCCGCCAAGACGAAATGTTGAAATTCCCTATCTTGGGTTCTAAATGACCTGTGGCGCTGAAATTTGGTACACAAGGGTATGTTGACATGCTGAGTTCAATAATGCAATAATTTGAAATGTCTGACAAACGGTATGGCCGCCATTTTAAATTCCAATATGGCCGCCAAGACAAACATCGATGTTTTCATTGCTTTAATAGCACAGTGTACGGTAATGTCATAATGTTAAATCATTTGAGCATTATTATGATAACTGGAAAATTGTTGCATCTCAAATCTACTGATGGGTTTGTAATTTTGTCGAAGGCAGTAGAAATTTGGGAAATTCAGCGCCCCAAAATACCCCTGTATGTGAAATTTAACACTTTCTGCCGGAACTGAACATTCACATGACATTCCAATAATTTTTTTTTTTAATGTTTTTTCTCTTTCAGATCCAATGTCGAAATCAAAGAAAACATCGTCAACAATTCCAATGCCAACAGACTGGAACATTTGCGCTCTTTACCAGAAACGTTCTGAAAATGAACCACTAAGAGATGCACGTAAGGGCAGCAATCAGTCGTGTCTAGACGTCTACGAGAATCTTGCTCAAAATCTCAAGGCATTGAATGATTTAGGTGCCTTGCCTTGCGGGATAAACATTTCCCGACTAGATGATGGTTTCGGTATTGCAGAAACCCTAGCTGCGCATGCTGCCAAATGGCACAAAAACTGTTATGTGCAGTGCAGCAGCTCTCGTGTGGCCAGGGCTGAATCAAGGGAAAGAAAGCAAAGTTCAGACCTTAAACTTGGTGAAGAAACTTACTCGCCTGTTAAGAAAAGACTCAGAACAAGTTTCAAATCTCCATCCGTTGAACAGAGTACTGCTAGCACATGTTTCTTTTGTGATAGCATTATCAGTAATGAAGAAATAGTCCACAGAGCGGCAACAAAAAATGTAGATTCCAATGTTCGATTGATGGCAACAGAATTGAGGGATACAAAACTCCTGGCTAGATTGTCTGTAGGTGATATGACGGCATCAGATGCTGTTTATCACAAGAAGTGCATGACTGTTCTCCACACTCGATACAGATCATTTGTAAGAAAGAATGAGGAAGCCAGTTCAAGTGAAAATATGCCACCAGAATCAGTAGCTTTGGCCGAATTGATAGCCTATTTGGAAGAAATGAAGTGTACAGATGACAGTTACACTTTCAAGTTAGCCGATCTCACAAAGCTTTATACAGAACGTCTGGCACAACTGGGAGGTGATATCTCAAAGAGGATTAATTCAACTCACCTTAAGGACAAGCTTCTCAGACACCTTCCGCAACTTGAGGCACATAAGAGCAACCATGAAGTGGCACTGTCATTCAAAGAGGACATTGGTGAAGCTTTATTGCATGCTTGTAGACAAAGCTCTGACAACGACGCGGTCATTCTCATGAGAGCTGCCCAGATTGTGCGCAAAGATATTTTGCAAAAGCAATACCAATTCAATGGATCCCTAGTTAACGAATCATATAACAACTCACCACCATCATTGGCAGCGTTGATGGAAATGATTCTTGCTGGTACAAACATACAAAAACAAAACGCAAACAACAAGGGAGGCGTCTCTGTGCAATCCTTAACTCAACTTGTAACATTCAACACTATGAAACGAGGAAGGTTGGAAACTACAGCAGTACGTCACAATTTGAAACGTGAAACATCACTGCCACTTTACCTGGGTCTTCTCATTCATAGCAAAACAAGGAAACGGGATCTCGTTGACGTTCTTTTTCAACATGGTTTGTGTGTTTCCTATGATCGCATACTGGAGGTATCCACAGATGAGGCCAACAGAGTCATAGAAATATACAAACATGACGGCGTTGTGTGTCCAACAAAATTGCGAAGTGGAATATTCACAACAGGCAACCTAGACAACATAGATCACAACCCATCATCAGCATCAGCACAAAGTTCATTTCATGGAACCGCGTTATCACTGACACAACATGTTTCACATGACAAAAGTGGCAGTATTCGAAATCATGAGAATGTCACTGAGAATGAGAACAAACAGCGCTCCAAAACCATAGCCGCCCTTCCTGCATTTTACAGTGATGTGCCTCCTGAAACATTTCCAACTAATAATCCCATTCCAAGAAAACCAAAAGGTCCATCCACTCCAAGTTTGTCCTCCGGAATACAGGACAAAGAAAGTCAGTGGCTTTCGTTTGTACAAAGTCTGCAGGAGAAGGAAGGTCTTGAGAGTGAAGATAATATCTCCTGGTCAGCATACATGGCAAATCTGCAGGTTGAAGTTCCTCGGCCTCATGCAATTACAGGACTGCTACCTCTGTTCCGCGAGAGTGCTCACACATTGGCAATGGTGAAGCATGGAATGAATTTAATCAAGCAGGCGACAGAACTAGTAAACCCCGGACAAGTTCCAGTTCTGACCGTTGATCAACCACTCTATGCAATTGCAAAGAAGATTCAATGGACTTGGCCAGGTATATATGGTGAAGACAAGTTTGTTGTGATGATGGGAGGACTTCATGTAGAGATGGCCTTGTTGAAAGCGATCGGCAGCTTCCTGGAGGGGAGTGGCTGGGCAAGTGTAATGACCAGTGCTGGTGTAACAACAGAGGGAAGAGCAGATAGTCTTCACAAAGGTTCGCAAATATCAAGGTCACAATGGGCACACCAAGTCACAGTAGCGGCGTTGTACGCTCTGCAGTGAAAGGCATACGATGACTACCGGAAAACATGTGAAACTGAAGATTTACAATCATTTGATCTTTGGAGCAAGAAGATGGCTACAAAGTACCCCCAGTTTTGCTACTGGAATAAAGTCCTGCAGTTGGAGTGTCTTCTCTTGGCATTCATAAGATCACAACGGGAAGCCAACTACACGCTCTATGTGGAGACTCTCACGGCGATCATTCCGTGGATGTTTGCCATGGACCATTACCATTACGCCAGATGGTTGACAGTGCATGTAACAGACCTTCAGGAACTTTCAAACGATTCCATGGATATCCATCGTGAATTTGTCAAGGGGGACTTTGTCACTCAGAAGTCATCACACAAGTTCTCTGCTATGGCACACGATCAGATACACGAACAGCAGAACGCTTATGTGAAAGGTGATGGTGGAGTCATTGGAATTACTGAGAATGAAGGGGCTCTTCGCCGGTGGATGGTAGCTGGTGCAGAAATAGCCAGAATCCTGAATGAGTTTGAGGACCAGTTTCAAAGACAGAGGCAAACTGATGTCCGCCACCACGAACAATTGCCTAGTGTCCAGAAATCCTTTGCATCAGATCTCAATAATGCAATCAGTTCCTTTGAAAAACTTGGAAACCCGTTTGCGGAAGACAGTAATGACTTGTATGTGCTTGACACAAAGGTCATCATGCCTGATGAAGTGATAGCCGCAGTGCGATCCATGGAGGACACTGGCAAAACACAATTTGACGGATTTGTGGGGCAGCGAATCAAGGATCCTTCTGACAATTTCTATGATAGCATTTCAAAGAACAATCTGCCACTGTTGAAATCGAAGCCCAAGAAAACACCTGGAAAGTCTGAGGCGAAGATTACACGTATGAAAAGTAATGTGGAGCTCTTCTCACGAATGTACATTTCTTGCCAAACTAGAGATGGTGATCTTAACACATTTTATGAATATGAGTGCCATGGGTGGCCACCTGCATTGGCTGAAGGTATCAATACAATGCGGCCACCAACCGGCAAGGCTGATCTTTTGCCCTGTTTGGAAGCTTTAGCACAACGTCCTCGTGATGCGCCCAAAGGAGAAGTTCGTATTTTCGATGGGGCTGCCTTAGTCCATCATTTGGAGCCTAAGAAGTGCAACAGTGTGATCAGGACATTTGGTGACTATGCACAGAAACAGGTCCTTCCGTACATTGCCCGAAAGTTAAATGAGGGGACTGTGATGCGTGTTGATGTGGTGTGGGACACCTACAGAACGGACAGTCTCAAAGAAGGCACCAGGCTTGGTCGTGCCACTGGCATACCACTCCATGTGACTGAACAGACATCCGTGCCACGAAACTGGAGCAGCTTCCTTCGTGTAGATTCCAACAAAAAGACATTATTCAGTTTCTTTGCTGATTCCCTGCAAACGATGCCTATTCCAGAGGGAAAAACACTTCTTACAACCTTAGAAGAAGAGGTTAAATCAAAGCCCCCTTCTGATGTTTCTCAAATTCAACCATGTACGCATGAAGAGGCTGATTCACGAATGATGCTACATGCTTGGCATGCATATCAGCAGGGGTACAGAAGTATCGTCATTCATGCAACAGACACGGATGTGGTTGTGTTGGCTATCGCAATGGCAAGCATTATGGACGGTTGTGCAATGTGGTTGGCATTTGGACATGGAAACTATTTCAGGCACATTGCTGCTCACACTATTGCGACTCACATTGGCCCTGAACGCTCATGGGGGCTTCTATTCCTGCATACTGTTTCCGGATGCGATACTGTTTCTGCCATATGTGGGATTGGCAAAAAGACTGTGTGGAGCATATGGAATTCCATGCCAAACTTGGGGGAGGTCTTCAATCATCTCTCACATGCACCAGCGGAAGTAACAGATGATGACATGGACAACATAGAGAGGTTCTTCGTTGTTCTGTACAGTAGAACTCCCCCTCTGAAGAAAGTGAACGAAGCACGCAAGCAGCTGTTTGCTCAGGGAAATCGGCAATCGGAAAATATTCCACCGCCAAAAGAGGCACTGCGTCAACATGTGAAGAGGGCAGTCTTTCAGGCCGGTCACATCTGGGGACAGTCCCAAATTGCTAACCCAGAGCTGCCTTCACCTGCAGATTGGGGATGGGCTAAAAATGCAGATGATGTCTGGCATCCATTTTGGACAGTAATGCCAGAGGCGTCAAAAGGGTGCCGAGAGCTGATCAAGTGCAAGTGTAAAAAACGGTGTGCTGGAAATTGCAAATGTTCTGCTGCTAATCTACCATGCACAGAACTATGTTTCTGCTCTGGACAATGCTTCCGAGATGAGCAGTAGGAGAAGTAAAACGGATGGAAAAAAGCTTTCAGCATGTTACGGCTGCCAACTGGTACGAAATATACTTTGAAATGAGCTCTTTGACTTGTTATATGATTTGTCAACTAGGGATCCATTGAATTGGTATTGCTTTTGCAAAGAACCCGGGATTTTCAACATTTCGTCTTGGCGGCCATATTGGAATTCAAAATGGCGGCCATACCATTTGTCAGACATTTCAAATTATTGCCTTATTGAACTCAGCATGTCAACATACCCTTGTGTACAAAATTTGAGCACCACAGGTCATTTAGAACCCAAGATAGGGATTATCAACATTTCGTCTTGGCAGCCATATTGGAATTCAAGATGGCGGCCTGTCCATTGGTCAGACCTCTTGGATCCGCCAATTTTTGAACTCAGCATGTCAAAATACCCCTGTATGCAAAATTTCAAACTTTCTGCCGGATGTGAACATCTCGTGCAATTTTTGTTACATATCTGCCCCACTAGAATGTGTTGACTTGGCGCATGTGTGTAGATAAATGACTGTACCTGATTTGCTGTTTTGTCATGGTTTACACCAATCATAATTCAAACAATCATGATGCACAAATGTATTTGTAATATACGTGATATCACATTTTATAAACAATTGAGGTTGAAAACTTAAGTTGAAAAAAACAAATTCCCCCAAAAATTCCCCCCCCCCCCCAAAAAAAAATAATTGGAAAATTGGAAGAATAAAAAAAAAAAATACTCTTAGGACATACCGACGGGAGACATGGGTGCATACCAGAAGTTTGGTACGATTTCACAAAAGTTTGAGGGAGTAGTTTGAGTGACAAGACAAGACAACACAACACAAGACAGACACTGCACAGATATACATATATATATTATATATATATATATATATATATATATATATATATATATATATATATATATATATATATATATTGTTGTGGTTTTGTGTTTTACAAATAAAGGTTAATTTCCCCTCACAGTTTAGTCACACTACAACACGTAGCCTCGCGATAGTTCAGTTATTTCATAGTAAATGTAAGCGTAGTCCTTTTCCTGTGTTAGTTTTGCATTGAGTAGAATAATGAGAGTTAGGTCTCCTTCCAATGCTTATGCTGCCTGGATACTTTGAGTTTTGGCACAAATCACCACGAGGCCGGCCTGACAAGTCGATCCAGGCCGAAGGAAAGCGGGACAGAAGGAGTGGGGGAGTGACCGGTAAGCACGAGCCGCCCAATCAGGGTTCGAGGAGAGTGGCTTGCCACTGCGTCAAAAGGCGTGGTTTGGAACATTCGAGACGGGCGAGGGCGTGGCAATATAACCCTGTGCCCGAAGCCCCCACCTCAGTTATGGGGAGAGGCGCTTGTGAGTTCTGAGAGTGCGTGGTGTTGAATCAAGTTATGAGCCGGGGTCCTCTGTTGAGCCAAGTTGTGAGAGTCGGTTCGGAGCACCAAGTTGTGGGAAGGGAGGCAGATGAGTTACAAGTTAAGTTCTCGGTTGAGTTTGAGTCAGATCCTCCTTTGAGTTACGAGAGTGAAAGCGCGCCGTTGTATTAATCGCGCTGTGAAGGACCGCCGTGCCAGGCGAGAGAAGCGCATATTTCCCTGCCTGCCTTTGTTCGAGATATGCGCTGCGAGGATCCCTCCCGCCTGCCTGCCTGCCTTCGTCGGGGGATGTGCTGTGACCGCAAGATGGCCACGCCGGGTGAGCTGTTCCTGAACGACCAAGCCGGCGCGTTCAGCGCATGAACATTTCCTTCCTTCATCCCCCTGTGAGTGTGAATGGGCCCATTGTCTGGGAAAAATTAGTTAAGACTGACTAAGCTCTGCCCTGTGTCTCTGCTTCTTCTACCAATCATTGTAAATAATAATTAAACCTGTTATTTCTTTGATTCGATCACTTTTGTCTCTCCATCATTGACTAAGCATGGTACGAATTATATCGCTCTGATCGGGTTCCAATAACAAGGTAACAGCACGGACCACGTGGTACGCCATCCACTCGGACATACTCGAATTACACGTGGTTCGTGCGAGACTTGATCCCCGCTTCCGCGGCGGCGTGGGTACTTAGGTACGTGCAAAAATTGTCCCGAAACCCTGTCCCGCGTCTGACCGGAAGTGGTGACTCAGTCTCGCGGTTGCGAAGACCCCAGGAGAACAAGGGGCTTAATCTCCCCTTGGTAAGGGAACGGGGTCGCGCAAAACCGTAACAATATAGATATATATATATATATATATATATATATATATATATATATATATATATATATATATATATATATATTGTTACGGAACCCAGCGTCGGCCTCGGATCCCTTCTCGAGGGGGGATTAGTCCCCTCGTTTGTGACTGACCGACGTGGTCCCTGAAGCTGCACAAGCTCCCTCCAGAGGCAGGTGAGCAGCTTCGTTCGCGACCGCGGATAAGATGTTAATTTGCCGAGCGGATGGCAGCCGCGGCGCGAACCGTTAACAAAGACTAACCTGATCCTGAACGTTGGCCAAATCGTGCCACAGGTATTCAATGGGGAAAAGACAAAGACGACGGATGTGAAGAAGAAGAATACAAAAAGGGTTTGAAATACGACTATAATTTATTGCTAATATTTACACAATTAAAAGAAACCAAGGAGGAGGAAGGATAATGAAATAAAAACAGAAGAAGAAGAAGCGGACACAGTGCACCTTAGCTTACCTATGCAGTCTTACTTAACCCAGGACAGAACAAACAAAAGACAGACACACGAATGGGGAAATGAAGGGTGGATTGGCTGGAGTGGTTTGGGACGGCAGAGAAGGGGAGGAAGGCACGGAGCTGGCTGGAGCTTGATCCCGCACGGGACGTCGGGCTGGACCTCGACGGCCACCGATGCCACCGATCCTGGTTCCCGCGGGGGTAACGAGTCAAAGCGGCTGGTCGAGCCAAAGCTGCTGGTGGGGGTCTGGCGTGACGGGTTCTCTCTCTCTCTCTTGACCTTAATCGTCTCTTCGTGCCGCCGTGGGGACATCGCGTGCTTTTCCAGGACTCATCTGAGGTTGGGGCGTCTCCCGCGGGTTATATAAGCCCCACCCTCTAACCTTTACGAACCTCCCCGATCGCTCTTCCTCCGCCCTCTCAAGCCAAACCCCTCGTGCTTGGTTGGTTGTTCGGGGCTGGCTCACTCCTCCCCTCTATGACGAGGTGGAGACACGCCTTTCTTCTCCGACTTGACCGCGTGCGTAATGGATGTTTTGGGGCGATTCGAACGAGCCCCAGCCAAAGGGCAGCAGTGGCGAATGCAGCAAACCGCCCAGTGCAGTTGGCAATTGACGAAAGGGGGGGAATCCATGGAGGTTCTGGGGAAATTGAAAGGGGATACTACCTTGTTTCACTTCGGTGCAATGCAGTATTAGTTAATGGACGACATAGCCTTAACCTAATACACACAATAAGGAAATAACTACCAACAAGGAGGATATCTATGATTTGGGTACGTGATGGTATATGACCTAACTAAGGGACGTCCTTTGACCTTTATACACAACAACTGGAGGAAGGAGGGTGACATTTTACCACATTAAAAAAACACAATTCTCATATCCACACCACTGCACCCTCCTCCTCTTAGGCACGTCCCGGGCCTATTACTTTACTTTTAGTGTGGCACGTTGGTGTAGTTCCCTCTACATTTAACCTGACCCTGAGTGTGACAGTTTTAAAACACAAATAAGTATGTCTCCCTGCTGCATTGCTCCCTACCTAACAGTTTCACACCCACAGCTAACCGAATTGCGGAATGGTCTTCAAACTAAACACTTACGGTGGGGGCGCATTATTTACAGTTACTCTATTTTATTTACAAAACTAACCCAGGACCTGTGATTGTTCTTTTGGGGGGGGGGGAGACAGTCTGCCCTGCATCGACGCACCCGACAGCACCCACAACGCACCAAAAACACCATCAAGCACCAATCGGTGCACAGTCACCACAGTTCAATAATAAAAATAAACCAACAAACCCTGGTGGTGTCTTGCACTTCGGCTCCCTCTGCTGGCCATTGTTCTTTTCCTGATTTTTTTTTTTTTTTTTTTTTTTTTTTTTTGTATACAAGATCGAGGCTCGTGAAAGAGCTACCATTAATCACACAAAAAGACAAACCGACACACAAAACACAAAAAACAAGGGGAGCGGTAGACAAGATGGGGAGAGAGGGGGAAGGACACAAAAGAGAGGGGGAAGGACACAAACACAACATTTGAGAGCAGGGACATCGGGAGGACTTGGGGGGAGGTGGGAGAGGATTAAAACATATGAACACTGCAAGGACTCTGGGGTGAATTACCGGGGGTAGAAAAGATCAAGGTTTTCGATGGGGGAAGATAAGAGATGGTGGTGAACAGCTGTTTTAAAGACCTGGAGGGAGGAGTGGGATTGAAGGGAGTGGGGGAGTTTGTTCCAGAGGCGGGAGAAAAGAGGAATGAAAGAGTGAAGGTGAGCAGAGAGCCTAGACTTTGGCAGTTTAACCAGAAGAGGGTTGCAGGCAGATCTTGTGCGACCTGAAGGAATATTGGGGGGACAGAGCACAGAGAGAGCTGGGGGAGCAAGGCCGGAGAGGAGTCGGTAGAAGACAGAAAGACCACCAACCTGCCTGCGGTGAGTGAGTGAAAGGCCCTCGGCGTTGACTACATCGCAGGAGATTCCAATGATTCTGAAAGCTTTGGCCTCAACAGCGTGAAGCCGAGCAAGGTGTGAGGCAGGAGCACCAGCCCAGAGGGGGGAACAGTATTCCATTGAGCTGTGGATGAAAGCCTTGTATGTGGTGAGGAGCTCAGGTGTGCCAAGGAAGGACTTCGCACGACGGAGGATGCCCAGTCGGCGACTGGCTTTGGAGGCCAGCTTGGAAATGTGGTTTTCCCAAGAAAGATCATGGCAGATAGTGAGACCCAAAAGCTTGAGCGACAGAACTTCTTGGAGAGGATTGTTGAGAAAGTAGATGGGAGGGTTGTCCAGTCGGTCCTTTCGGAGAGACATTGTAAGAGTGTGAGATTTGTCAGGATTGAAAGACATGTTCCACTTGTTTGACCAGTCTGTGATTTTGTCCAGGTCTGCAGAGAGTGAGGAGGCTGCAGACTGCCGATCTGAGGGATGAGGAATGGAGCGACAGAGAGTAGAGTCGTCAGCAAAGAGATAGAGAGGATTTTCAAGAGAGTCAGAGAGATCATTGATGAAGACCAGAAAAAGCACAGGGCCCAGAACACTACCTTGGGGAACTCCAGCCTGAACAGGAAGAGGAGATGAGAGAAACCCATTCAGGGCCACACATGCTGATGTTGTCTTTCTTCATTTTCTTACTGGCGGCCTTTTTGGACATAATAAAACTTGCACAACCGTGTCCATTTTTATTTATTTATGGCCCACAGGGCCGACTATTGTGGATCACTTGTGTGGCATCGGTGCCCTGTGACCAAGGTCCGCCCGCAAGATCTCGGACCTTCATGGCCGGTTCCAGCAGAGGGGCCATGCCCCAACCCATGGGGTCCACAAGTGGTGCTCAGCCACAGACATGTGGTCCATACGTGGTGCATCGATGCAGACAGCTGTGGTTGCAAGAGTTTCGGGCGCACAATGGCGGACTCCCGCACGCTCCCCTCGGCGCCCAGTGGCGCACAGTCCTCGTGTGGGAGACAAGGGGGGGGAGGGGGGGGGAAGACAGGTGAGCGAGGGGTAAGGTCACAAGGGTACACATCAAACAAGGCAATGCAAGACGAGGTGCGTACGGAGAGCGAAGTGAGAAAGCTCGTCCCTACAGTACGTCACCCCCCCCTGTCACCTACTCTACCCTTGCCCTTACCCCATATTTACAACAATCTACACATTTACAAATTCGTCACTGATGTCTCGTCTTCCCCATATTTCCCCTATACCAAATTCGTCTTCACTCCCACTAATTCAAAATTTGCCATCACCCAATTCATCATCAATCCTCATAAGGAGGGAGAGATGGAACACAAAGCACAATGTCACACCCACGTCATGATGCATCTCACAATCCAAACATTTGCACAATAAAAATAATCAAACCTGGCATGGTGTGGAGTAGCGTCACCTCAGATGAGTGGATGCAGATGGTGCGAGGAGATTTCCATCCTAACTATCCTCTAACTGACATTAACACACTTTACATTACTGGGGTCTTCCCTGCCAATCCATTGGCCAACTTACACTATGGGTTCCAAAAACCAATTCCCATTGACCAAACTGTGGTACTTCATCAATTTGTGGTCTCACTCCCCCGATTAATCTCCCGGTGCCCTTGCACAATTTCCGGGCTGAGTCATGTAGCTCTCCCAGCAGGTCTACCCACCTGCACACC
Organism: Myxine glutinosa; assembly: GCF_964187855.1. NCBI lineage: Eukaryota > Metazoa > Chordata > Myxini > Myxiniformes > Myxinidae > Myxine > Myxine glutinosa. The sequence continues at coordinate 65,887,758 of NC_136274.1, read as the reverse complement.
TCCGCCACTGTAGTTGCCTCCGAGCTTACCTGCTCCTCACCTAACCTATCTAACTGGGGAAGGCCCCTCCTGGCTCTGTCACCCCTCAGTGCCCTCTGGCACTGGGCTACCCGGGTCCGTCCTCCGGATCCTCGGGCCCCATCCACATCAACTCTACCGGCTCCCAGAGCCCACCTGCGGCCTCACCTGGCCGACATCCTAACAGTGGCGGAGTGTCCATTCAACTACTCACACTAACAGGCTACACGCCCAGCCATTCCCACGACACTATTGCACCCATTCAACCATCATTCTTCCACCACGCACCACAGATGCCAATATCCAACCACAATTTACCTGTACCCTCTACCTAACTCTTAAACTACCCTCCCTGGGTATTCATGATGGGGGTCCATCCTCCTTTCCCCCATCCACACCTTCGCACCATCCACTCCACTCCACAGTTTCCACCATACTCACTCCACGACCATCCATTCCATACTCCATATATTCCACACTCCATGTATTCCACACAACCATTCTCCATTCACCTGCAGTTGCACACCTGTGCAATCTCACCTGGTGCCACCTGCACCCTCCTTCCTCCCTGGACCATTTGGTCAACATAACACCAATACAATGCACAACCAAGTATTCCTCATACTTCATACACTTCCATGCTCAATACAATTCACAATCACCTTCTCACAATACACTTCTGAATACCTTTTTTTACACACACACACACGGCATCATCTCATCTACCGACTCCCCTCTGGAACTTGCGCTTCCCAGTCGCCCCTTTAAACTATTGCGCTCCCTCGTCATTATAATCCAAACTAAACTACCTGCGTCCCCACTACAGGTATCATTGTCACTACCTAACCTTACCGTTACCTATGGTCATCTTCTCTAGGTCCCAAACACTATATCCTAACCCTCCCAGGCTAGTTTTCACTGCCAACCCCATAGCTACTGCTCCTTTGCCCCCTTTGTGAGGGATGGCAGAGTTGCCATCCCACCACATCGGGTATCTCTCACTATAAATTTTGCTCACCAAATTCCAGCCAATTAAAAATTTGCCAATCACTACCAATCATCTGCCAATCATCAAATTTTGCTTTTCAATCTCGGGTCCAAAACACTATCATCATCACACGTCTACTCACTTGAGCCTCTCGGTGCGCCAATTCATCTCCAAGGCTCGGCTTCGCAAAGCCGAGCAATGAATGCGGGTTGTTTGGTGCCGGCAGTTGGATTCGTCCGGCATTCTGTGCAGGGAAGGGGGCTTATCCGGGCCGAGATCCCACGCACCATCTCGGCACGGAGCCGTCCAATGGCCCGATCTCGCCCTGCCGGAACGCCGCAACAAAAGGGGATCGCCATGACCACCCTTCTTACCGGGCCGCCCGTTCCACCTAGTGGAGCACGGACGCGGTCGTTCAGAGCGAGGCCCGGCGTGGATCGCGTACGGCGGTTCTTTCGAAACCGCTGCGGTTACGATCCCCGCTGGTCCCCGCGGCACACGAAGCTGCCCGGCACGAACCGAGGGCTCGCTTCGGCTAAACGTCGATCTAACCGCTAACCCGGTTAGCGTCGATGCTCCACTTGCATGCTCACACCCCGCGTTCCGTTCCTTGCCCATACATCCAGCTGTTCCCATGCTCCTCGTCATTGCACCTTCTCTTACACACCCAGGTACACTCATTCCGCTCACAGACTGTCACACACCTGACCACCGCACACCTTTGCACACACTCGTCGTTCGCACACCTCACCAACACACCTCTTCGCGCCCCCTCCTCGGTCACATCCTCTGTGACGACCACAGGTGTGCTCTCCTCCGCACACCCAATCACGTGCCTCACTACCAACTCCAGTGTGCATTCCCATACGCGCTCTACCATTCCAGGTGTGCATCCTTCCATTCCAGGTGGACATCCTCTCTCACCTGCCACAACCAACTCACGCTCCATGTCACTCTTACTACTTTCACCACCACTCTCGGTCGCGCATTCACCCTTACTCTTGACAGCGCACTCTTTCCTCATGCACCCGTCCGTTACACACCTTTCTCGCGCATCCTCTTGCGCACACTCTCCCGTTACACCCTCCGTAACACTCACCACAGGTGTGCATTCTCCCGTTACATCCCTTGAAACACTCCCCATCCCGCGCTTCCATGTGCCCCCCCGCACACGCACTACGACCAACTCACTCTCGACAGCACACTCACTCCTCGGCGCGCACTTTTTCCTCACACACCCCATAGTCGGACATTCTCGCACACCTCCTCTGTCACACTCTGTACCTGTCGCACACTTCACCAGCGGCCTCTCACGAACACCCGGGTCCAAACCAACCCCCAGGCCGACTGAATCTTCCCTCACACCATATACATTTCCGCATATATCGCCACTCACCTCGGCACCTCGTCTCCGCACCTCCTTCACCACCTGCAAACTCTTTATTTGGTTAGTGAGCACATCATCATGATTTGAACACAGACCTTGCACATATTCCATAACCTCCTCCCTTATCTCCTTACTTTCCCTCCGTCTCTTCTTAATTTCACTCAACCCCTCTTCCAACCTCCTCTAATTTTTCCTTTACCTCCTTCATTTCCCGGTGCGCCCCCTCAATTTCTTCCTCTAATTTTTCCTTTACCGTCTCTATGTGCGTCCTTACCTCCCGTTCTTTCATCTCCATTGCCTCTGTCACCTCGTCCAACCTTGTTGTTAGTCCCTCATGTACCTCATGTTAGTCCCTTCTTTATTACTGCTACGTCCCTCTATCTCCTTCTGTGTCGCCTTCAACCCCTCGATCACAGCTGGATTCTTTTATACCTGATCCTTCAACTCCTTTGTTCCACTGTCAGCTGTTCCACCCCCTGCGTCAACTCCTCTATGCCCCCTTGTAGCTTTGCCGTCCCATTTCTCACCTCTTTCTCCATACGCTTCTCACCTCACTTTACCTCCTCGCGTACCCCCGAGACCTCCTCGCTTACACCTCGTCTTATTTCCTCCCCCATCTCCTCCATTTCTTTAGTAGATGCCTCCCTCATCTGTCCCAATTCATTCCTCTGAGCATCCAATTTAGTGTCTAACCCGATTTTTACCTCCTCTATCTGGTTCCCTATCCGTTTGATTTCCCGGTCGGATTGCTCCCCTATCTCCCGCAATTTGCCTTCCATCTTATTTTCTAGCCCCGTTAACCCATTCTTTACCTCTTTTATCCCGTTGTCTAACCCTTCAAATTTATTGTCCAACCCCTCAAATTTATTTTTCAACCCCTTAAAATTATTTCCCATATTGTTTTCCATTCGTACCAATTGTTCTCCTACCCCCATTTGCACGGCGGCCCACAGCTGCGCAATGAGGGCTTGCATGTCTATCCCCCCCACTTGCGCCGTGGGTGCGGCTACTGCAGCGCCGCCATTTTGTACCTCTGCAACCACGTGCGCGAGGGCGCCATTTTGTGCGCCTGATACCTCCTCAACCACATCATCATTTCTCTCCTCCATTTCTTCCCTCTGGTCCTGGGTTACCCCTAACCCCTCTTCTAGTTCCCCCACCGGCATCCTGTCGCCTTGACCATCCATGGCACGATTTTAAATTTCAGATGTTATAAAATAAAATATCGGCCCACTCGTAATTTGAGCGCGCTAAGCGCTTCAGGTCCGAATCTCGCTCCCGACACCAAATGTTATGGAACCCAGTGTCGGCCTCGGATCCCTTCTCGAGGGGGGATTAGTCCCCTCGTTTGTGACTGACCGACGTGGTCCCTGAAGCTGCACAAGCTCCCTCCAGAGGTAGGTGAGCAGCTTCGTTCGCAACCACGGATAAGATGTTAATTTGCCGAGCGGATG
>NC_136274.1:65838911-65881411 GCF_964187855.1 Myxine glutinosa | reverse complement strand
GGAATCGATCCCGCAGGTGACTTCGGACCATCTGCCTGTCCTGCCTTGCAGTGGTGACTCTTGGCCTCCCTGATCGAGGTCTGTCATCTGCAGAGTTGTGGAGGGTGTCTCTGTCCACCAGGGCCGATATCGTCTGGTGTGAACAGCCAAGGCGATGTGCCACCTTACGGTAGCTCAGTCCACCTTGCAGCATGCCCAGGGCACGCTGCCGTTGATCCCTTGACAATCGTGGCATGTTGATTGAAATGCCCATTTTGCACTGGCCTTTTTAAAGCCAATATCAAGACATCACGTGCAGCTCATTAAAATCATCCCGTACCCCTTGGCGAATCACTGACAGTCAAAAGGGCTGTTCAACAGCTGTGCTATGAAGTGACCATTGACGGTTCAAGTGACCATCCATGACCATTTTGTCTGACAGTGAGGACACTATTGTCCATAAATAAGTTCACACATTTACTACACGCAGTGTTATTGTTGATATTTAAAGGTTTCAAAGGTGGTAAGTTTCTTTTGCGTTTCAGTATATATATATATATATATATATATATATATATATATAACTGTGAGAAATAGTAGAAACTCCACAGTACGAGCATGGCGTCTTATTTGCATTAAATAAACTAGGGTATGCCCGTACGTGGGTGCCCGTTCCTTGCCAAAAAAAAAAACAAACGCTACCCGTACGCTCTACCCCGCCCGTACGCCCGTAAACAAAAAAAACAACGCTCTTCGCTTCCGCCCTTCGCTCTGACTGAATTGGGAGAAATAATGCGCATAAGAAATCGAGAAATTATTATTTTCTCCGGAAGAAATCGAATTACGAACCGTAATGGCGCACGCGCTCGGCTCGGCTCGCTCTCACATCGGCCACGCCTACGCAACAACGCGTTCTGTGATTGGCTGCCGGAAGTGCAGTCTTCACTGTCCGGAAGGTCGCATATCGCAGTTACGATGAATCGCAAATTAGTTTTAATTAGTTTTAAAACATAGTTGAATGCCAACATAGTTTGCCAACGGGAAATAAATGAATACGCTCTCAAATGTGCCGTCCGAGGCAGAGTCTGTTCGCCACGTTCGGCACACGTGATAGCTCGCTGCTCTCTGATTGGTTGAATCGTTTTTTGGACATAGCTCGGTAACTACTTCTCCGATTAATTTAAAACCTTGAAAAGGCACATCCTCGGGTCCCCAGCAATATACCTGGCAAGTTTCAAGTATATCGGACCCGTGGTCGTCGAGAAACAGCGGTCACAGACAAACACACAGACATACACACATACACACACACACACACACACACACACACACACACACACACAGATTACTGGAATTATAGATAGATAATCGGGAGATTAGATCAGACGCGGACGTAGCTTCAGGACGGTCGATCTTTAATTTTCGACAAGCTTTCGACCAACTTTCACCTTCTGACTTACAAACCCAAACCTGCAACTAACCGTGTCCCACTGGTAACCACCTACTCTCCTACCTCATCCCAATTGCCAAGTATTGTGAATAAGGCCCTTCCTCTCCTCCATCAATCAGAAACACTCGGCACCACATTTCCTCAACCTCCACTAACATCATTTTGATGTGGTCAGACACTCAGGGACCTTTTGGTAAAAGCAAAGCACCCACAGCCCCACAACAAAGAAACTAGGATCCCTGGCTTCTATAAATGCACAGCAAACAAATGTATTATTCACAAGCATTTACAAGAAGGAAACAAATTTTGTAGTTATAGCACTGGACAAAAATTCCCCATCACCTCCTATATGAACTGCAAATCGACATGGGTCAATGGGTCATATACCTAATCACTTGCCAAAAGTGCACCAAACAATATGTTGGAAAAACTGAGAATACACTCTACACACGACTTAATAACACCCGGTCAGAAATCAATAACTTCCACACCAGTCAGGGCAAATCTCTACCTTACACGTGTTACGGACTCGGCCTTAATGATTGTGGTTATGGTATTGTTGCTGGTTCGAAGCGTTCTAGATAGTATGCCTATTGTGACTTAAGGGAAAGGGTTGTTGTGAGTAAAATATTTAAAAGCGCTCTGGGTAAAATGTGGCCGGAAATCCGGATTGAGACCGGAAGAGGTGGAGCGAAGAAAAAGGAGGTGGGAGGAGATCGAAAGGAACGTGGTGGTTGAAGCTCCGAAGTGAGCATTGTCGAAGGAGACGGTGCGGTTGAGCCTCTAAAGGAAGTCCTGCCTTCAGCGTTGTGATCGCTGGGACTGTTCACATCTGCGGGTCAGATCGACGTCGGATTCGGATGAACCCTCGTCGCATAAGTTTGCCGCAAGTACAAGCCCGCCGCCATTGGGGACTCGCGCGCATTGCGCGGTGTTCGCAGAATAAGGTTGCCGCGTCTGCTGGGTTCGCCTTCCTCGGTGGGTTGCCAAGGACGTGTGTGCGCGCCAGCGGCCTTTTTTTTTTTTTTTTTTTTTTTTTTGTATACTGAATCGAGGCTTGTGAAAGAGCTGACATTTACTTCACAAACAAATCAACCAGACAAACAAAATATATAAAAAGAGGGAGCGGAAGACAAGAGAATGGGAAGCACACAAACACTTGAGAGCACACAACATTTGAGAGCAGGGAGATGTGTGGGAGGGAGAGGGCTCGGGGGGAGGAGGCGTGGGAAGGGGTGGGGGGGGGGGGTGGGGGGTTGGAGAAGTATAAAACACAAGGACACCAAGGACTTCCAGGTCAGAAGTTGGTATTTCAAAAAGTGGAATTGGGGTGAAATTATCGGGGATAGAAAAGATCAAGGTTTTGGATGGGGGAAGATAAGAGATGGTGGTGAACAGCTGTTTTAAACACCTGGAGGGTGGAGAGGGATTGAAGAGAGTGAGGGAGTTTGTTCCAGAGGCGGGAGAAAAGAGGAATGAAGGAGTGAAGGTGAGCAGAGAGTCTTGATTTTGGCAGTTTAACCATAAGAGGGTTGCAGGCAGATCTTGTGCGACCTGTAGGAATATTTGCGGGACAGAGCCCAGAGAGAGCTGGGGGGGCAAGGCCAGAGAGGAGTCGGTAGAAGACGGAAAGACCACCAACCTGCCTGCGGTGAGTGAGTGAAAGGCCCTTGGAGTTAGCTTCATCGCGGGAGATTCCAATGATTCTGAATGCTTTGCTTTCAACAGCGTGAAGACGAGCTAGGTGTGAGGCAGGAGCACCAGCCCAGAGGGGAGAGCAGTATTCCATTGAGCTGCGGATGAAAGCCTTGTACGTGGTGAGGAGCTCAGGTGTGCCAAGGAAGGACTTCGCACGACGGAGGATGCCCAGTCGGCGACTGGCTTTGGAGGCCAGATTTGAAATGTGGTTTTCCCAGGAAAGATCATGGCAGATAGTGAGACCCAAAAGTTTGTGTGACAGAACTTCTTGGAGAGGATTATTCAGAAAGTAGATGGGAGGGTTGTCCAGTCGGTCTTTTCGGAGAGACATTGTAAGAGTGTGAGATTTGTCAGGATTGAAAGACATGTTCCACTTGTTTGCCCAGACTGTGATTTTGTCCAGGTCTGCAGAGAGTGAGGAGGCTGCAGACTGTCGATCTGAGGGATGAAGAATGGAGCGACAGAGAGTAGAGTCATCAGCAAAGAGATAGAGAGGATTTTCAAGAGAGTCGGGGAGATCATTGATGAAGACCAGAAAAAGCACAGGGCCCAGAACACTGCCTTGGGGAACTCCAGCCTGAACAGGAAGAGGAGATGAGAGAAACCCATTCAGTGCCACACGTTGACTAAGACCAGAGAGGAAGTCCGCCAGCCATGCGTGGAGGTTTCCATGGATACCAACAGAGGAGAGTTTGGTGAGCAGGGCGGGGTGCCAGACCGTATCGAAGGCACGTGATATGTCAAGGGAGACGGCTCGAATTTCCTGTTTGGCATTGAGGACCTCCATCCATTGTTGAGAAAGCAGAAGCAGCATGTCCAGAGTCGAGTGACCAGGTCTGAAACCAAATTGATGATCAGAGATCAAGCCATTGGAGAAGAGGAAAGATTTCATATCTGAAGCAATGATGGATTCCATGACTTTACTGATAATTGAGAGAAGGCTGATTGGTCTGTAGTTGATAGGATCTGTTTTTGCACCTTTTTTGTGCAAAGCGGTGATGTTGGCAGATTTCCAAGCAGATGGCAGATGACCTTGAGCAAAAGAGAGTGTGAAGAGAACAGAGAGAGGGAGTGAAAGAGCGGAAGAACAAGATTTTAGGACCCGTGGGCTGATGCCGTCAGGTCCAGTTGCAGAATCAGAGTCGAGGGTTGACAGAAACTTTTCCACCTTGTCAGGAGGAAAGGACACATCGTCCAGGAGCAGCTGGGTAAGACTGGGTACGGTGGGTACAGAGAGGGATGGGTTTGGGACACAAGATTTAGAGGCAAACACAGAGTTGAGGCATTCAGCTTTTTCACGCGCGGAGTCAGCCGTGTGGCCGTTTGAGGTGAGGGAGGGGATGGAGGGGGAACAAACACCAGAAACAGATTTGACCAGACGCCACCAGGATTTGGAAGAGGGAGACAGATAAGAGAGTTCTGTCCTGAGAACGGATAGATATTGTTTCCTGGCTCTCCTGAGGGTGGACTCACACTTGTTTCGGGCTTTGTGAAAGGAAATGAGATTTCCTTCCATTGGATTTGCTTTCCAGGAGCCGAAAGCAAGTTGTTTCTGGGCAATAGCCTCACCACAAGATTCCGTGTACCATGGACGGGAGGAAGGGTATGACAACTGAAGACGAGATGGGATAAATCTGTGCATGAGAGAGAGCAGTTTACTTTGGAAGAATTCCCAGGATGAGTTGATGTCAGAGGCGGTAGAGATGGGAGACCAGTCCAGATGATTGATGGCTGCTTGAAGACCATGCCAGTTGGCCTGAGTGAAATGCCAGACTCGTCGACGCTGAGGAGGCTCTCTGAGAATGGTCAGAGAGATGTCCACTTTAACAAGCACATGATCAGATGAGCCAATTGGAGCAGAAGAAGAGCAGCAGACATTTTCAGGGAAGTTAGTCATAACCAAGTCCAGAAGAGAAGATGCTCCATTGATTGAGATCCGGGTCGGGAAATTGACAGATTGTGTCAGTCCCAGTGAGTCACAGAAGTCCTTTGCTGAAGAGCCATGGCTGGTGAGAGAGGTACCCACACCCAGCCAACTGGCATGGTGACAATTGAAATCACCACATATGAGGAAGAGAGAGTTGGGATGGGTAGATGGAAGTTGGTCCATGTTATCAGACAGCGAGATGTAGATGGAGTCATCAGTCATCACTGTTTGGTGGATGGTACAACACACATATGAACAAAAGGTGGGAGCGAAGGGGAAGCCGTAGCCAAAGGTATTCCTGGGGGTGAGGTGGAGAGAGGGCAGTGCAGGGCGAGTGAGGAAGAGAGTTTTTTTATAAAGATAGCCTTTGAAGGAGACGGTGCGGTTTGCGGCTGCACGGTGTACGTGCATGTTTGGAGCGTCTTGGGAAAGCGCCCATACCACCGCCACTGTGCGGGAACTGGATCATGTGATCTCCGGGTTGTTTCACTCATCCAAGCCTCAATTGACTTTGAGCGGCCATTGATCCGACGATCGCCGGAGCGACTCGACATCACCTTGGAGGCGTACAGAGACATTGGAGCAAGGGCCGTGAGTTTTGGGGTTAAGGGGCTTGGTAAGGTGGCGCTACCTGTAGATAGGAATTATATTGTGAAGTGCTGTATTAAGTGGGTCGTGATTCCGGTGTGGGATTTATAATATATTGTGGTTTGTTCGTAACCCTTGGTGTGGACTCGTTATTGATTGGCTTGTTTGCAACCAAGGACAACACATCTTTCTGCCGGGGATCCCCTCGAGGTTGACCCAGTAAGAGAAATTGGGGGCTCGTCCAAATTGATATTCGTGGACTCGCAATTGGGTCTGCGTCCGGGATCTAAAGAATTCCTACATTTAGTCCCAGAAAGAATTCCCAAGTTTGGAACTTTTTCCAACATTCCCAAATTTTCCCAAAAACAAACAACAAAAAAATATATATATATACTTTTGTTTTTGTTTGTTAGAAATTTATTGTGTGAAGGTTAACAGGTGTTACCAGAAGTCACTATGGCGTTTGACGCAGATAAGTTTACGGTGACCCCGAGTGAAGCACAGTTCAGAGCGCTAGTAAAATCGGACCTCTGGAAATTGGCCAAACATTTTAGCTTGGGGTGGGGGTCCGAACTGATATGAGGAAGGCAGAGTTGCAGACAGTGGTGATACAATCTATGGTGGGATTAAAAGCATGGGAAGAGGTAGCCTGTGATTGGTTACCAGAAGAACAAGAAAATGTGGAGCTCCGGAAACTGGAGATGCAATTACGGAGCCAGGAAAGGGAAAAATTACTGGAAAGAGAACTCCAGGAGAGGTTAGAAGACAAAAAAACACAGGAAAGGAGGGTGGAAAGAGAACTCCAGGAAAGGTTAGAAGACAAAAAAAGAGAGGAAAGAAGAGTGGAAAGAGACCTCGAAGCAGAGGAGAGAAGAGCCGAAAGGGAGTTGAAGGACCGTGAATTGGCGCGTCAGCAGGAAATTAAAGTCAAGCAGCTGGAATTAATAAGAGAACGGGGAGAGGTACCATCCCCGCTGACTGGTTCGACACCTAGTCAGAACACCTGGGATGTTGGCAGACATGTGAGGCTGGTCCCACCCTTTAATGAGAAGGAGGTAGCCAAGTTTTTCCCACACTTTGAGAAAGTGGCTCGACAGTTAAACTGGCCTGAGGAGTACTGGTCCATACTAGTGCAAAGTGTTCTGGTGGGTAAAGCTCAGGAGATTTATTCGGCTTTACCGATTGACCAGTGTTCAGATTATGAGGTATTGAAGAAACACCTTCTCAAAGCCTATGAATTGGTCCCGGAAGCTTACCGGCAGAAATTCCGGAATGCCAGGACGAGGGAGAGTGAGACCCACGTGGAGTTTGCCAGATTGAAAGAAACCATGTTTGATAGGTGGTGCGATTCGAAAAGAAGTTGGGAAAGACTTCGAACTCTTGCGACAATTGATCCTGGTGGAGGAATTCCAACAGTGTGTCCACAAGGACATTAAAATACACCTGGAGGAAAGGAAAGTACCAAAATTGTATGAGGCAGCGACCATGGCAGATGACTATGCCTTAACCCACAGGATGGGGTTCCGCAACCCTAACTTCTCGCCTAGACTTAGCCAGGGGAGCTATGGTACGGCAGGGGCGGAGAACGAAAATTCATGGGGGCGGCCTCGAGAGGAGGACCACTCTGATATTACGACTTCTAGGGGTCAGAAGTCAACGGTTTCAAGGCAGACATATCCTCCATGGACCTCGAGGCAGACCACGAGGTTCTCCTCCGGGCCTACTTGCACGTTTTGCCATAGACCCGGACACTTGATGTCCCACTGTCATGCTTTGGGAAAGGAAAATCAGGAGCGGAGTCTGACTAGTACAACTGCGAATGCGATGGCAAACGTGAGAAATCGCCCACAGAAGAGTTACCAACCATTTATTTATGAGGGGTTTGTCTCACTGGAGGGAGACTCGACTAACCCAAGACCTGTTAGGGTATTGAGGGACACAGGAGCACATCAATCCTTAATGCTGGAAGGCATTTTGCCATTGTCGGAGAGTACAGCAACTGGTGATAGTGTTCGGTTACAAGGGATCGGTGGCTGGGTTAGCGCTCCCCTTCATGTCATCAATCTCGAGTCTGATTTGGTGTCAGGACCGGTCACCGTGGGGTTGCAAGCCACTCTTCCTGAAGAGGGAGTATCAGTTGTGGTTGGGAATGATTTGGCCGGGGGTCAAGTTTCTAGTAACCTGATGGTTGTGAAAAAGTCCGATATGGGAAATAACACCTCACCAGTCAGGGATGGAGGCAAAGTTGGCAAGCTTTTTGTAGGGGGACTGAACTTCAGAACAAAGGAGGAAGTTCTGACCTCTGTCTTCAACAAATATGGACCGCTTGTGGAAGTGCGGTTGGTAAAAGACAGGGAAACGCAACAGTCAAGTGGGTTCGGCTTTGTCACGTTTGCAAGCGCAAAGGACGCCAAAGAGGCAGAGAAGAATTGGAATGGCAAAGATTTGGAGGGTCGGACCATAACACTAGGGAAGGCATTTCGTAGGCGTCGAGGAGGCTACAGAAGAGGACAACTTGGCGGTAGTGTTGTTGGTGGCTGCAGCCGATATTGCTATGGAGGCTCCCAGAGTTACGGCCACTCCCGAAAGGACGACTATCAGGGTAGTGGCCGAGAAGGAGACCGTTATTCACGTGACTACAGTGACAGGTGGTCCAACCGTGAATCTTAGGGAAGTTTGAAAGAGGTGAAGCACTGACTGCTGCGGAGCAGCCGAGCCAAAATTCTGACACGGATCAACCGTGAATGCCACGTTCCGAAAGGCGTCCATGTAGGGAATACTCAGCTCGGCCTCCCAGGGAAAAAGTGCTATCAGGAGGCAATAGGTGGTTTGTTGACAAGTTGGCCTGCAAATAAAGTTTTCGCGGTGGTCAAACTTTCTTTCCTGAAGGGGGGAAGTGTTACGGACTCGGCCTTAATGATTGTGGTTATGGTATTGTTGCTGGTTCGAAGCGTTCTAGATAGTATGCCTATTGTGACTTAAGAGAAAGGGTTGTTGTGAGTAAAAGATTTAAAAGCGCTCTGGGTAAAATGTGGCCTGAAATCCGGATTGAGTGTTGGTGGATCCCCTCGAAGAGGTGGAGCGAAGAAAAAGGAGGTGGGAGGAGATCGAAAGGAACGTGGTGGTTGAAGCTCCGAAGCGAGCATTGTCGAATGAGACGGTGCGGTTGAGCCTATAAAGGAAGTCCTGCCTTCAGCGTTGTGATCGCTGGGACTGTTCACATCTGCGGGTCAGATCGACGTCGGATTCGGATGAACCCTCGTCGCATAAGTTTGCCGCAAGTACAAGCCCGCCGCCATTGGGGACTCGCGCGCATTGCGCGGTGTTCGCAGAATAAGGTTGCCGCGTCTGCTGGGTTCGCCTTCCTCGGTGGGTTGCCAAGGACGTGTGTGCGTGCCAGCGGCCTTTGAAGGAGATGGTGCGGTTTGCGGCTGCACGGTGTACGTGCATGTTTGGAGCGTCTTTGCAAAGCGCCCATACCACCGCCATTGTGCGGGAACTGGATCAGGTGATCTCGGGGTTGTTTCACTCGTCCAAGCCTCAATTGACTTTGAGCGGCCATTGATCCGATGATCGCCGGAGCGACTCGACGTCACCTTGGAGGCGTACAGAGACATTGGAGCAAGGGCCGTGAGTTTTGGGGTTAAGGGGCTTGGTAAGGTGGCGCTACCTGTAGATAGGAATTATATTGTGAAGTGCTGTATTAAGTGGGTCGTGATTCCGGTGTGGGATTTATAATATATTGTGGTTTGTTCGTAACCCTTGGTGTGGACTCGTTATTGATTGGCTTGTTTGCAACCAAGGACAACACATCTTTCTGCCGGGGATCCCCTCGAGGTTGACCCCGTAAGACACGATACACTTTAATCAACCGGATCACTCTATAAATGACATTCAAATCTCTGCCATTGAATTCAAATCTCGATCACACACCACGATTCTGAAACGTGAGTCCTTTTGGATACATAAACTTCGGACAAAAATCCCTCATGGCATAAATTTTGATGATTAAAGAATGTTCCAACATCAACCCAATCAAATCATCCCATTCATTCACTCATTCACTCATTCATTCATTCTACCTTTATATGTCATTTATATACATATATAAATAAATATATAAATATATTATATGAATATAAATGGTATATGAATATATGCTTGTGTGTTTATGTATGGATGTATCTCTATATTTGTATATGCACTTGCACCAACTGTAACATGAACGATAACTGTGAACGATAACTTAACCAACTTCTTTCCTGGAAGTCCTGGCAGTGTCCATATGTTTTATACCTCTCCCACCCCCCCCCCCTTCCCATGCCTCCCCCCCAAAGCCCTCTCCCTCCCACAGATCTCTCGATGTCTCCATGTCTCTCGGTCCCTGCTCTCAAATGTTGTGTTCGTGTCCTTCCCCCTCTCTCCCCATCTTGTCTACCGCTCCCGATGTTATTTGTTTTATGTGTCGGTTTGTCTGTTTGTCTTTCTGTGTGATTAATGTTCGCTCTTTCACGAGCCTCGATCTTGTATACAAAAAAAAAAAAAAAAAAAAAGAGGAGAGTGAGAGGGGAGCAGGCAGGGGTGTAGTACAGCTGGAGCACAACGGAGCAGAGCTCCGAAACGTCAATCTATCCGAGATGAAGCTTAGCTCCACAACAGTTATAAAAAAAAAACTCAGTGTTTTGTGAGGGGAGTAGAGTAGCATTTTATATCGTGCGTGTCAGCATTCTTCTTTAAAAAAAAAAGAAAAGGAAGTACTGTATATATCTTTATATAATAAAAAAAAGTATTATAAGTTTACTAGAAACAAACGAAGAACCGGAGAAAACAAAATAACTGAAAAATACATGTTGCCCGGTAAACTCGGACACAAAATTCACTCGGGGTTACTCCATCTGGAATAATTTTGTTGTGGAGTCGCAAAATTGAAACTTTGGAATTTTAATCAGAAATTCACAAAAACAGTCACCACCAAATTGTGGTAAAGGCAAGGCAAAAGTGGCAGTGGCCTCAAAGCAAGGGAAGGGAACACATTCCTTGGGTCGTTCAAGACCACCCTCTTTGGTGCATGTATCAGGCAGTGAGTGCTCTGTGCTATGTTAAAGCTGGCACCATCTTATTATAATAGAGCAAACGTATATGGTTAGGTATGTTTGTATATTTGTGACCAAAACGCCTTCTTCTTATTCAAATAACACCCAAAAAAACAGTCCGTGAACTCTTAATTACGTACTGTTGGATTATACCTTTTGACCTTTTAGATTGCTGTGACCCCGAAGACCTTTGATAACCCTTTAAATCTCCCAAGACCCTTAAGACCACCATGACCCCGAAAGACCCAAATACCTTGAAGACTCCAAAGACCCTAAAGACGCCGAAGACCCTTAAAGGCCATAATGTTTTCCGACTTTGAGGAAAAAGTTTCTCGCTGAGTTTGAAGAAGATCTGGGTGGAGTATTTTGCCAAAAAAAGCACGGAATAATAAAATGATCGTTTATGTTGATGTTTTGCCAATGCCATTAGTAGCTGAATTTCTCCATCCTGCCTTTAAGAAGAAGAAGAAGAGGAAGAAGAAGAAGAAGAAGAGGAAAAAGAAGAAGTGCAAATGTTTTATTCATGCCGTTTCTCCGTATTCTGGCATTTGGGTTCTCTGGAGACTTGGCTTTGGCTTATGAGGGAGTTTTTCATGGAATAACTGAAATGCTTCCTTCTGGATTTTTCTGAAGTTTCACCTCACCTCATACCCCGAGCAGTGTTTTCTGCAGGAAGCACGGATAGCTGGAAGCGACAGCCAGCGCCTTCGTTCACCGGCCTTGGATGCACATCACAACAGACAGGCGCTAATTGGCCATAAGTATTCTGTGGATGCATGGTCACTCGGTTCACCCCAATATGAGTCATTAAGAGCTGCCAGAGATCGCCCCACACCTGTAACATGTCCGGGGGAGGGCTCCGTTCCAGGCCGGGGTGGAATGGCCTTCTGGGGCAAGTCAGCTGTGAAAGTCTGCCGAGGGTGGGGCAAAGGGGCGATGCACCAATCGGCATCCTGGATTCCGCGGATAACTTTCTAGATTCCCCTCTAGCACTGCGGGCGAAGGCTCTCTGTCTCTCTCTCTGCCTGCTTTCTCTGCATGTGCATTGGTGGACGATCTGGGATCAAGGGGTGGCGCTCACATTGGCGGGTCAGAGCTGGAAGCACTGGGGTGGACAGAGCGAGTGAACCAATTAGGGCCAAACCAAGATAGGCTTACACATACCTTTTAGATTTAGATTCTCACACAGTAGGCTATTATCTCACATTTTCTTTTCTCAGCTTTCTTTTATTTTTATCATTCTTTATTAAACACAGACAGACTTTCACATTTTCTCTTGCATCATCAGCCTTACACACACATCACCTGCAACTCTACACTCAATCCACTCTAGTCACCTCAGTATTTTCCCTCTTTACCCCCTCCTTTAGCACTTGGGTCGAGGAGGCATGTCTGCTTCTGCCCGGTAAGCAAGAGGCTGTTTCCCCTCTCACTTCTATCTTCTGCTCACTTCTCCCTCCACGGATGGTCTGATGGGTGCCCTGTATGATATTTGTGCAGTAGGTAAGGTATCGAGTTAAGTTCTGCCTCTCGTACATTTTTTTTTTATGCTTGTAAATTTCACGACACCCATCATTGCTTGCGATAGCTTGTACATTTTGACCGGCATTCTCCCATTGTTCCCTTTGCATGCACCTTTACCCCAACCCCCTGAACATTATAATCCTTGTGTTCCCTCCCCCCTCCTTTTGCATGATTATCACTGCTTGTATCAATAAATTCCTTGTTGACGTTCCTTTCCAATCTGCCCATGTCAGTCATTTCCTCCATTGATCCAGCGCTGTTCGAACTTAGTTTAGCTTGGGAGGTTATCATTCCCCACCTAATTGGCTCATTACGATCTGGTATGCACCAGCTACTGCTCGGCCGCCCTAATTAAAGATCTAATTAAGATAAGATTCGTGCATAGCTGAGGGAGTGTGCCCCAGCCAGAAGGCCACGTGACATTCAATTAAACGTTATTAGACGGCGGCCACTGAAGCACATGGTTAACTGATTGGCGCTCGCAGTTGACTAGCAACCTCCTGCGGCACAGTTATTCGTGTGCGGTAGCCCCAGACCCCCCCCCCCCTTAGGCCCGGTAAGTCCGTGGGGAACCGAGGATGCCTCCCTCTTAGTAGACCCGAAACCTGTGACTGTGTGTGTGTGTGTGTGTGTATGGATGTATGTATGTATGTATGTATGTATGTATATATATATATGTATATATGTATATATGTATGTATGTATGTATATATGTATATATGTATATATGTATGTATATATATATGTATATGTATATATTATATATGTATATGTATATGTGTATATGTGTATGTGTATGTGTGTATATGTGCTCTGACAGGAGGGTCAGAAGAGAACCCTCTGACAGGAGGGTTCTATTATCGCTCCCATTAAGGTACAGCATAGCTGGATGGGATACCTTAATGGCGGTTCACCACTGATGGTATGAAATCGCATAGTGACTGGTATATAACCGAAAGGTTTTCAGAGTCATAGGTGTATGCAGTAGTCACTGCGTTGCCCTGATGAGCCCCAAAAAAAAGGGCGAAACCAGGTCGGTAACTGTGAGTTTTACATACACTTATGACAGTATCTGAACTAAGATCAAAATTCTGCTCTGTCAGAGGGTTCTCTTGAGAGCTTGACAGGCAGAGCCTATGTACATGACAGTGACGTCATTACTTGCGCTCATTGAAAGCTGGAGTACTCCACATATAATTGGATATATATATATATATATATACATATATTGTTGCGGTTTTGTGAATAAAGACAACCCCCCCCCCCCACCCCCCATAGTTAGTTACACCACAACATGTAGCCTCGTATAGTTAGTTATTTCTTATTAAATGTAAAGCATAGTCCCTAGGCCAGGCCTGGCCTTGCAGGCCCGAAGGAGGAGCTAAAGGGAGTGGCCGAGGGCGTGGCCAATGAGCTGTCACCAATGGGAGCTAAAGGGAGTGGCCGAGGATGACCAATGAGGGGCTGTCATGACACGTGACCCCAGGGGGCTAATTGGGGCCCATGGAACATTCGAGTGGGGTTTCGGGGGGGGGTTATAAAACCCGGCCCAGACTCCCCGCTCTCTCTCTGTCTCTCTGGCAGGCTCTCTCTCTTGCTGGCTCTCTCTTGCTGGGTATACGCTCTCTCGTGCTGGTCTCCTGCTATACTCTCCCACGCTGGCTTGGCTCCTATATACGGCATGCTCCTCTGATTCCTGCTACGTGCACGTTATTGATCGACGTCCCTGCCGCGATCATCTCCGGCTGTGGTGTCCTCGGTTGGAGTGATTCTTGGGGCTTCCGTCCAACAAGCCCATTCACACGAGCTGCACGACCGAGCCCATACGGGCGAGCTGCACGAAGCGGCCGAGCTTCTTGCGCATTACCCTCTTCCTTCCCTTCCCCGAACGAATGAGGGCCCTTGTCTGTGAACCGAGGTAAGGCCGTTAAGATTCTTCGCTTTGTCCATGTTCTGTAAATACTGTGAATAAATACTGTGTTTTGGTTTCCAACCTGGCCGTCATGGTCCTTTCCATATTGACCTAGCATCGCCCCGAATTAAAACCGCTCGATCGGGTTCGATAGTGTTAACGGCACGAGTTACGTGACGCACAACTGCTCGGGCGTCCAGGATCAGCGTGACTCGTGCGGGGTTCAGTCCCCGTTCTCACCCAATTAAGCCCACATGCCCAGCCATTCCACTCACTCATGCACCCCTCAAAGCAACAACTTGCTACTCCATGCACCACAGATGTCAATATCCAAACAATTTACCTACTCCTTCGACCTAACTTTAAACTACCCTCCCCGGGTATTCGTGAAGGGGTCCATCTTCCGCCATCCACTTCTTCGCACCATGCACTCCACACCACTCATTCCACACACCATTTACTCCACACCATTTATTCACTTGCACCCCATGGAAGTCAATCACTCAACACACTTACACACATCCTCAATACACCACTCACACACTTTCTCCGGTCTTCCCAGACCATTGCCTCATTTCACCAAGTTCATTGCCTCATTTCACCAAGTTCCTTCCCATACTCACACACACAGCATCATCTAACTAACTCCTTCCCTCTAATACTCATGCTTTCTCTGTCTTCCCTTATACTAAGCACATCCCTCGTCATTAACATCCATCTAATCTCTCTACGTCCCCTCTACTTGTACAAATGTCTCTACTTAAATCTTGGTCTCCTATGGTCATCTCTAAGTCCCTAACAATATCCTAGCCCGCCCTCGGCTAGTTTACACTGCCAAACCCCATAAACTACTGATCCTTTCCCCCAAAAGTGAATAGTAAAGCTACCATTCGCCATCACTACTGCCAATTACTACTCGTCCACTTCTCTCGAGCCTCGTTGGGTGGGAATACATTTTTACAGCTCGGCTTTGCGAAGCCGAGCAATGCATATGGGTGGTCTGTCTCCTGTTGGTTGGGTCCGTCAGGCATTTTCGATTCTGGGGAGGAGGCATACTTGGGCCGAGGTTCCAGGCACCATCTCGGCGCGGAGCCTCTCGGTCTCCGGCACGATGACCCAACCTTCCCCCGTTGGAGCACCGCGCCCGCCAGGGGGCGAAGGTCCGACCTGGCCTTCCTCCTCCAGAATCGTGCCGTTTGCCCCTTGCGCCACGGCACGGCACCGACCATACAGGGCGGGACCCGGCCCGAATCGTGCACGCTGCCGCGGCAACGATCCCCGCCGGCCCCCGCAGCACACAAAGCGCACCACACCCTGAGAGCACGCGTCGGCTATCCCTCGGCCTAAACGCTGCCCTGGTCTGCGTCGATGCTTGAGTGGCATTCTCACATCCACACGCGACCCGTTCTATGCTCACAAAACGCGGCGCTCCAGCGCCTCCCATACATTCCCTCACTGAACTCTCCTGTGCACACTCTTCTCTCGCACACTCAGGTGCACACCACTCATGCACACTCACACCATTCGCACATTCCATTACCACACATCCTCGTGCACACCCTGGCGCTCTCATACCACTTACGCACTCCGTTATACACTCTGTAACACCCATGGGTGTGCACTCCTGCACACACCCAATCATCACCGCACACCCTCGTGCACATTCTTGCGCACACTCCTCCGTTATGTACTCCGTAACACTAATGGGTGTGCACTCTATTGCACACCCAATCACGTGCTCTGGTGTGCATCCCCACACACGCTCTACAACACGCTCCGGTGTGCATCCTCGCACACTCTCTTCATCCATCTCACACTCCATGTCACACTCCTCCCACATACACTCCATCGTACATTCACTCTCCCTCTCAGTTTCATACTCTGTGTCACACTCGCGCTTCGGCGCACACCTTTTCCTCACACGCGCGCCATTCGCTTTCACACAGCGCACCACGGACCTTCCACGAGTGCCCGGGTGACGTCGGGATCCCAAGCGCGCAAAAAATCTTTTCGCGCCAAACCTTTTCGCACCATACACAACCCTACTTACCTTCGGAACCCTTTTCCGCAGCAGCGCCTGCAAATTCTCATTGGGGTTAGACAGCACGACATCACAATGCGAATGCAGACTTTGCGTACATGCCATTTCTTTCTTCAATTCAAGTACTACCTCTGCCGTCTCCTCAACCCCAATTTCAACTAGAATTTCTTTTTCTTTATTAAGCTCGACGACCGCTGGCGCACATAAAAGAAAACTTTCTAATTCGGCGGCCGTCGGCTTTTCCACACCCCGTGTCGCGATTTCTACCCCGGTCCACCCGGCTGTGCTTGGCCTAACCTCGCTTTCCCCGCGTTCCTCAAGTCGCGCTACCTCGTCGCGTACCAATGTGCCTTTCCCGCTCGACCTGCGATCTATGTCTTTCCCCATCTTTTTTATTTGCCCACCTATTCTGTTACCACACCCTTTTAACCCGTCTTTCATCCCTTTCATTCGATTCTCTTGGGTGCCCATCCTGTTTTCCAACCCCGTTAACCCCTCTTTCATTTCTTTCATTTGGTCACCCACGTCCTTCAATTGGCCCCCCATTTCCTTCATTTGGCCCCCCATTTTGCTTTCTAATCCCCCAATTTGATTTCCCAATTGCTCTCCCATTTTGTTTTCCAACCGTTTTATTTGCCGGGTGGATTTATCACTTTGAGCGCCCAATTTGCCATTTCATTTATTTATTTCATTCTGTTGGGTGCCCATCATTTCTTTCATTTCCCGGGTTTCGCCCTTTATTTCTTTTATTTCTTTAGTGGACCTGTCACCGTGGGTATCCATTTTGTGTTCCAATCGCTCACTCTGAGCCTTCATTTCTGCCATAAATTTCGCCATGAAGAATTGCATGTACCCTGGCATTGCGGGCTCGGCTATCGCCACCACGTGTGAGGTGCCGCCATTTTCTTTGCTTGCCACCCCTACTGCTGCACCCTCATCCATGCTCTCCTCCATTTCTCCCACTTCTTCCCGGGGGTCCTGGGTTAATTCTAACTTCTCCTCTACTCCCTCATTTACCCCCACCGGCATCCGACCGTCTTGGCTATCCATGGCACGAATTTAATTTGGATGTTAATAAAATTTCGGCCGCTCGTAATTTTGAGTGCGTTAGGCACACTTCGGGTCCAATCCCACTCCCCTGACACCAAATGTTGCGGATCTCAACGTCGGCCTTCCCCTTACCAAGGGGGGATTAATCCCCTTGTCTTTTATCTAGCCGACGTGATCCGGGGCTATGACGTTCCTTCCGGTCAGCGCTGAATAGGGTGGTAGGCCGAATTATTCCTATTACCTAATTACCAGCGCCTCCCAGGAAGCAAGGAAATAACCCCGCCCGAACCACGGTTTTAGGTGGAAACGCCGAGCGACAGCGAGCCGTGAACCGAGCTGTTAACCGGACCTAACCCGATTTGAGCGGTGCCGAATCGTGCAATGCTTACCCAATGGAGGAAAAGACTGATACGGTCGAATTAGGAAGAAACAGGCAGAATAATTGATTTATTAATAATTTGCACAGGAAGAGGAGAAGTACACACAGTGAAGCCTTAAAAACGGTCTTAACTTATCCCTGGACACGGGCCCGTTTCACACTCAGTCACACTCTCAGACACTCACATGGGGATGTAGATGGTCAGGGCGATGGTCCAAGGAATGGCGTCCACAGCTCGCTCCGGTCCCCGACTCACCCCGCGGAGAAGATTGTAGGACGAAGAGAGTTGAGCAAACGGCGGCGTTCCTCACGTGCTGTTGACGCAGACCGGACAATTATCGGGGAAAAGGTACGCTAGGCTGGCGGTTATTTCGTGACTCAGCCGAGTATATAATAAACGAACCGGCGCTATTTGCGCTCCCAATGCAGTTCAATGCCGAAGCGCCTCTCCCACAAGTCCTCTGCAATGCGCCACTTCCAATAGTCCTTCAAAGCCAATTCTCAACGAGACCTTCTGACAAAAGCGCCTCTCCCAATAGTCCTTTGTAAAGCGCGAATCGTGCCAGTCCTCTTTGGTAAAGCGCATATACTCCTTCTGGCCAGTCCTGTTGAAGGGCTTTGCGTGCGCATTTATATAGCGCCGCCCAGCGAACCCTCTCGAAATTGCCAGCCGCGCTTTGACCACGCCCCTCACGCCATTCCACCCGAGCCTGGTTGGTTTGTCGGCTCTTACCGGCTCCGCCCTTGACGTGGCCACACCCCGACCTCGCACTCCTCCCCCTTTTCAGGCCTACCTCATGGCATTTGGCTGGTTTGAGCATCCCAATGCGAGGGCAATAGCAACAATGGGGCGCAGACTGGATGCTGCCCAACGAGGTAGATTTGGAGGGTGGGCCGCAAAATGAATGGGACCTAAGCTTATGATTTATTTTACACAACGCAGGTATCACTATTGGGAATGGCCTACTCTTACACATACTATGACATAACTAATGTTCTAAGGTGGCCTACGTGTTGCATGTGGACTAACTATGGGGGCAAACCTTTAACCTTTATTAATCAATATGTACATTTCTCAGAACCACAACACTATATATATTGTTACTGATCGCGGTTTAGATGGTATGATGGGCCGAGCGGATGGACCAACCGTGACCGTTACAGGATCCCCGACTCACCCGATTCACCCAGAGCTTTGGCCGTATCGCACCGCAGCTGCCCAATCTGGGAAAAGACTAAAACGACGAAATGCAAAGAGGAAAACGAAGGCAAAGAAAGGTTTGGAAATACTACTGAATTTATTGACTATTTACACACATAAGCAAAAAGAAAGCAGTCACGTTTATTTACAAGCACATAAGACGCAGGTGACACAGTGAAATCTTTAGCTTACCTACACAAGCTTAATTAACCCAGGACAGAACAAACAGAACAAACTCACGTACACAAGAAGGGTGGAAAGGCAGGAGGTGGATGGCTGGAGGGAGAGGGAGGTCCAAGGGGGTCCTGCAGCTCAACCGGCACGTTTAGCAGCCGCCGTTCCTTTACGGCCCTGCTCCAAACCGCCGTTCAGGCCCCCGAGCTGCTGTTGTGGCTGCTGTGGACGTCGCGTGCTTTGCCAGGCCTTGTCCGACTCGTCTGGTCCAAACCCTCACCTCTTTCTTGGTCCGCTCACTCTTTACCACCGACTCCTCACCGCAACCAACGCAACCAACTGACCACCCCCACCGACTCCTCACCACAACCAACGCAACCAACTGACCACCGACTCCACTGACTGACTCCTCACGACTCTCTCTCTTGGTGACCAACTCACGACTCTCTTGCGTGCGCGCCTTTTATAGCGCCTCCGGCGATTAAGCCGCCGGCCTTTTGGACACGCCCATCGGGGTGCTCACCTCGGCCCTGGTTGGTCGCGCGACCCTCTGGCTCCGCCCTTGATGACGACGGGCGGGCACGCCTTTCTTCTCCGATTCGAGCACATGTTCAATGGTGGTTTTGGAGGGGAGGTAATTGGGAATCGAGGCCCGGCAATGACGGAAGGGGATGTAAAAGGAAATGGAGATTTTGGGGATGGGAAGGAAAGGGGATCTATTCTCTTTCACTGGTGCAATGGAGTACTTCAATTAATGGGAGACACAGCCTTACTCTAAAACACAGAATAAGAGATAACTATCAAACAGGGGTCTTCTATTATTTGGCTGATGTGTATGCTTGTGGACTAATTATGGGATGCCCTTTCACCTTTACACAGCTCCGGAGGTAGGGGGGCGCAGAATAAACAATAATAATAATAATACACAATCAAAAAATATACAGTCCTCATATCCGCAACACTGCACCCTCCTCCTCTTAGGCACATCCCGGACCTACAACTTTTATTTTTAGTGTGACACGTAGGTGTAGTTCCCTCTACTTTTAACCTGACCCTGAGTGCGACAGTTTTTAAAACATAAATAAATGTGTCCCGCTGCTCCATTGCACCCTGCCTAACCGACTTACGCCCACAGTTAACCGAATTGCGGAATGGTCTTCAAACTACACACTGACGGTGGGAAGCATTATTTACACTCGACGCTACTTTTATTTACAAGACTAACCCAGGACCTGTAATTGTTCTTTCTGGGGGGGAGACAGTCTGCTCTGCATCGACGCACCATGAAAGCACCTAAAAACGCACCCAAGCACCAATCGGTGCAGTCACCATTGTTCATCAGTGTTCAATCAAAATAAAATCAACAACCCCTAACCCTGCAGGTGATCTCTTGCTCTTCGGCTCCCTCTGCTGGTTATTATTATTTCTTCCAGTTGTTGTCTTTTCCTTCATGTTCTTACTGGCGGCCTATTTGAACTGAAAAATGCACCCAATGTGTCCTTTTTATTTGATTTTATTTATAGCCCACAGGGCCGACTAGTGTGGTTCACCTGTGGGGCATCGGTGCCCTGTGGCCAAGGTCCGCCAGCAAGATTTCGGGCCCTCATGGCCGGTTCCAGCAGAGGGGCCATGCCCCAACCCATGGGGTCCATAAGTGGTGCTTGGCCACAGACATGTGGTCCATAATGTGGTGCATCGATGCAGATAGCTGGTTCTGGGAATTTCGGGCGCACAATGGCCGACCCACGCACGCTCCCCTCGGCACCCAGTGGCGCACAGGTCATGTGGGAGACAAAAGGGGAAAGACAATTGAGCTAGGGGTAAGGTCACAAGGGTACACATCAATAAGGCAATGCAAGGCGAAATGCGTACGGAGGGCGGAGTGAGAAAGCTCGTCCCTACCGTACGTCACCCCCGTCACCTACCCTACCCTTGCCCTTACCCCATATGTACAAAAATGTACACATTTACAAATTCGTCACTACTGTCACGTCTTCCCCATATTTCCCCTATACCAAATTCGTCTCCACAATCCCTCTACTTCAAAATTTGCCATCACCAAATTCATCATCAATCCTTATAAGGAGGCAGAGATGGAACATCAAAGCACAATGTCACACCCACGTCATGATGCGTCTCACAATCCAAAACATTTGCATCAAAAATAATTAAACATGGCATGGTGCGGAGTACCTGTCACCTCAGGTGAGTGGATGCAGATGGTGCGAGGAGATCCTTCTTCCTAACTATCCTCTAAATGACTTTAACACACTTTACACTACCCGGGGTCTCTCCCTGCCAATCCATTGGCCAACTTACACTATGGGTTCTAAAAACCAATTCCCATTGACCAAACTGTGGTGCTTCTCAATTTGGGGTCTCACTCCCCCGATTCATCTCCCGGTGCCCTCGCACAATTTCTGGGCTGCGACGTGTAGCTCTCCCAGCAGGTCTACCCACCTGCACACCTCCACCACTGCAGTTGCCACCTGAGCTTACCTAGCTCCTCACCCTAACCTATCTAACTGGGGAAGGCCCTCTCGCACTCTCACCCCCTCAGTGCCCTCTCTGGCACGGGCTACCCGGGTCCGTCCTCCGGATCCTCGGGCCCCATCCACAACAACTACTACCGGCTCCCAGAGCCCACCTGCGGCCTCACCTGGCCGACATCCTCACAGTGGTGGAGTGCCCAAACCAACTACACACACTAACAGGCTACACGCCCAGCCATTTCCACAACACTAATGCACCCATCCAAAGACCATTCTTTCACCCGCACCACAGATGCCAATATCCAACCACAATTTACCTATACCCTCTACCTAACACTTACTCTACCCGCCCCGGGTATCCGTGATGGGGGTCCACTCTTCCCCCATTCACACCTTCGCACCATCGCACCATCCACTCCACTCCACAATTTCCGCCATACTCACTCCACGACAATCCATTCCAATACTCCATTTATTCCACACTACCATTTATTCCACACAGCCACATACACCTGTTGTTGCACACCTGTGCCCTCGCACCTGGTGCCACCTGCACCCTCCTTTCTTCCTGGACCATTTGGTCAGCACAACACGCAATCACCACTACTCCCTCATACACTGCTCCATTCACCTGTTCAGTTGCACACCTGTGCAATCACACCTGTTCAATCTTCAAACACACGGCATCATCTCAGCTAACTACTCCCTTCTGAAACTTGCGCTTCCCAGTCGTCCCTTTAAACTTTTGCGCTCCCACGTCATTATTATCCACTCTAAACTACCTGCGTCCCCACTACAGGTATCAGTCACTAACTAACCTTAACGTCACCTAATGTCATCTTCGCTAGATCCCTACACACGATATATCCTCACCCACCCGGGCTAGTTTTCACTGCCATCAACCCCATAAGCTAGTGCATTTGCCACACTCTTGTGAGGGATGACAGAGTTGCCATCCCACCACATCGGGCATCTCCCACTATCAATTTCGCTCGTCCAAATCCAACAAATCAAAAATTTGTCATTTCATCTGCCAATCACCGTACCAACATCAAATTTTGCTTTTTTTCTAATTTCGGGGCCAAAACACTATCCTCATCACCCGTCTACTTATTACATCCTCTCGGTGCGCCAATTCACGTCTACAGCCCGGCTTCGTACAGCCGAGCAATGAACGCGGGTCGTTTTGTGCCAGCGGCTGGATACGTCCCGCATTCGGGGCAGGGACGGGGGCTTACCCGGGCCGAGATCCCACACACCACCTCGGCGTGGAGCCATCCAATGTCCCGATCTCGACCTGCCGGCACGTCTCAATAGAAAGTGGTCGCCATGACGACCCTTCCTATCGGGCTGCCCGCTCCGCCTAGTGGAGCCCGGACGCGGCCGTTCCAAGCGAGGCACAGCGTGGATCGCGTACGGCGGTTCTTTCGAAACCGCCGTGGTTCGGATCCCCGCTGGTCCTCGCGGCATGCGAAGCTGCCCGGCACGCACCGAGGGCCCGATTCGGCTATAAGTCGTTCTAACCTCTAACCCGGTTATCGTCGATGCTTCACCTGCATGCTTACATGCATACGCTACCCCTTTCTTGCTCATACCTCCAGCTGTTCCCCTGCTCCTCGTACCTTTCCTTACACACCTCGGTACACTCATTCCGCTCACCGACTTGGTCACACACCTGACCACCGAACACCTTGGCACACATTTGTCGCTCGCACACCTCACCAACACACCTCTTCGCGCCCCCTCCTCGGTCACCTCCTCCGTGACAACCACAGGTGTGCTCTCACCCGCACACCCAACCACGTGCCTCACGACCAACTCAAGTGTGCATTCCCACACACGCTCTACCATTCCAGGTGTGCATCCTTCCATTCCAGGTGTACATCCTCGCTCACCTGTCACAACCAACTCACGCTCCGTGTCACTCTCACTACTTTCACCTCCATTCTTGACAGTGCACTCACCCTTACTCTCGACAGCACACTCTTTCCTCATGCACCCGTCCGTTACACACCTTTCTCGCGCATCCTCTTGCGCACACTTTTTCGTTACTTCCTCCGTAACACTCACCACAGGCGTACATTCTCCTTCACTCTTGACAGCGCACTCTTTCCCCATGCACCTGTCCGTTACACACCTTTCTCGCGCATCCTCTTGCGCACACTTTTTCGTTACTTCCTCCGTAACACTCACCACACCGCGCTTCCATGTGCTGCCTCGCACACGCGCTACTACCAACTCACTCTCGACGGCACACTCACTCCTCGGCGTGCACTTTTTCCTCACACACCCCATGGTCGGACATTCTCGCACACCTCTTTTTTCGCACACCAGACCTGTCGCACACTTCACCAACGGCCTCTCACGAACACCCGGATCCAAACCAATCCCCAAGCCGACTGAAGCTTTCCTCACATCATATACATTGCCACTCACCTCCGTACCTCGTCTCCGCACCTCCTTTGCCACCTGCAAACTCTTTATTTGGTTAGTGAGCATCACATCATGAGTTGAGCACCGACCTTGTACATATTCCATTACTTCCTCCTTTATCTCCCTCTTAGTTTCTGTCCGTCCCTTCTTAATTTCACTCACCTCTTCTAGCACCTCCTTTAACTTTTGCTTCACCTCTTTTATTCCTCGGTGCGTCTCCTCAAGTTCGTCCTCTAAGGCTACCGTGACCGTCTCTATGTGCATCCTCACCTGCCGGTCCTTTGTCTCCATTATCTCTGTCACCTCGTCCACCCTCGTTGTCAGTCCCTCACGTACCATCTGACATTGCCTCTGTGTCGCTATCAAGTCATTTTTTATGTCGTTTTGTGTCGCTCTTAACCCTCCTAATACCGCAGTGTTCCTTTGAACCTGCTCCGTTAGTCCTTTTTGTCCCTCCGTCAGCTGTTCCACCTCCTGCGTCAGGTCCTCTATGCCACCTTGCAATTTTACAGTCCCCTTTCTCACCTCCTTCTCCATGCGCTCCTTACAGTGCCTCACCTCCTCGCGCACTCCTCCGACCTCCTCACTCACACCTCTTCTGATCTCCTCTCCCATCACTTGCATCTCCTGCCCAGATGCCACCCTCATCTGCTCCATTTCCTCCCTGTGAGCATCCAATTTAGTTTCTACCCCCATTCTGACCCCCTCTATCTGTTGCCCCATTTTTTAAACTTCCCTTTCCGCTTGGTCCCTCATGTCCCTCAATTTGCCTTCCATACTGTTTTCTAACCCTTCTAACCACTTTTGCATCCCTTCCATTTGATTCTCTTGAGCGGCCATTCTGTTTTCTACCCCCATTAACCCCTCCTGTATTTCCCCTAATCTATTGTCTAATCCCTCTATTCTATTCCCTAACCCTCCGATCTGGGCCCCCATGTCCTCCCTCAATTTCTCGCTATTGGACCCCATCCTTTGTTCTAACCATTGGCTATTGGCCCCCATGTCCTCTCTCATTTTCTCGCTATTCTGGGCCATAAGGGCCTTCATTTGTATTAAAAAAAGGTTCAAATCTACCAGCGGCGCTACTACGGTCGCGGGCACGGTCGCCGTGGCCATGTGCGAGGCGCCATTTTGCGCGCCCGTAACCTCGTGCGCGAGGACACCATTTTGCGACCCTGCCACCCTCACTGCTTCGCTCTCCTCATGTCCCTCAATTTGGTCCTGGATCGACTCTGCCTCACTCTCCTCTACCGGAACCCAGCCGTCTTGATCTGCCATAGCGCGACTTCCAAAATTCGGGTTTTTATTTTTGTAAAACAAAATCAAATTTCGCCGTTCATAATTTCGAGCGCGTGAAGCGCGCTTCGGGTCCGATCTCACTCCTCGACACCAATTGTTACTGATCGCGGTTTAGATGGTATGATGGGCCGAGCGGATGGTCCAACCGCGACCGTTACAGGATCCCCGACTCACCCGATTCACCCAGAGCTTTGGCCGTATCGCACCGCAGCTGCCCAATCTGGGAAAAGACTTAAACGACGAAATGCAAAGAGGAAAACGAAGGCAAAGAAAGGTTTGGAAATACTACTGAATTTATTGGCTATTTACACACATAAGCAAAAAGAAAGCAGTCACGTTTATTTACAAGCACATAAGACGCAGGTGACACAGTGAAATCTTTAGCTTACCTACACAAGCTTAATTAACCCAGGACAGAACACTCAGAACAAACTCACGTACACAAGAAGGGTGGAAAGGCAGGAGGTGGATGGCTGGAGGGAGAGGGAGGTCCAAGGGGGTCCTGCAGCTCAACCGGCGCGTTTAGCAGCCGCCGTTCCTTTACGGCCCTGCTCCAAACCGCCGTTCAGGCCCCCGAGCTGCTGTTGTGGCTGCTGTGGACGTCGCGTGCTTTGCCAGGCCTTGTCCGACTCGTCTGGTCCAAACCCTCAACTCGTTCTTGGTCCACTCACTCTTTACCACCGACTCCTCACCGCAACCAACTGACCACCCCCACCGACTCCTCACCGCAACCAACGCAACCAACTGACCACCGACTCCACTGACTGACTCCTCACGACTCTCTCTCTTGGTGACCAACTCACGACTCTCTTGCGTGCGCGCCTTTTATAGCGCCTCCGGCGATTAAGCCGCCGGCCTTTTGGACACGCCCATCGGGGTGCTCACCTCGGCCCTGGTTGGTCGCGCGACCCTCTGGCTCCGCCCTTGATGACGACGGGCGGGCACGCCTTTCTTCTCCGATTCGAGCACATGTTCAATGGTGGTTTTGGAGGGGAGGTAATTGGGAATCGAGGCCCGGCAATGACGGAAGGGGATGTAAAAGGAAATGGAGATTTTGGGGATGGGAAGGAAAGGGGATCTATTCTCTTTCACTGGTGCAATGGAGTACTTCAATTAATGGGAGACACAGCCTTACTCTAAAACACAGAATAAGAGATAACTATCAAACAGGGGTCTTCTATTATTTGGCTGATGTGTATGCTTGTGGACTAATTATGGGATGCCCTTTCACCTTTACACAGCTCCGGAGGTAGGGGGGCGCAGAATAAACAATAATAATAATAATACACAATCAAAAAATATACAGTCCTCATATCCGCAACAATATATATATATATATATATATATATATATATATATATATATATATATATATATATATATATATATATATATATATATATACATATATACATATATATATATATATATATATATATATATACATATATATATATATATATATATATATATATATATATATATATATATATATATATATATATATATATATATATATATATATATATATATAGACCTTGGAGAGCACTCCGTACCACCTTCTGAAACCCACATATGGAGATGACAATGAACAGCACACACACACACACACATCTCATAAATATTGTGATCCAGACCAAAACCAAGGCAATGTGTGAAATAGTCCTGTCGCATTGTGGGTTCCGAAGTAGATCGATAGGATTGTGCATTGTTGTGGACATTTTAATCACAAAATGAACCTTTATGGCTGTGGCAACACTTGCCTTTGAGTTTTATCTGTTTCATCCTACCTTCCTGTCGTTTTCCCTCCACCAACTCCTTTCACTGTGTATATTTCAGCAGTGGTACTCACGATTGCAATCTCTTCTTCTGCCATTTACTTATCTGCAATGCTTTCAATAAATTCTGTATTGGTAATCAAATTAAAATCAGATTTTTGCGGAGGAAGAGCTAGACAAAGCTGTTGTCTGAATCCTCTCTCCATATGACGGTCGTTCAAAACGATTATATGAACATGATGCTCACAATATTATGAGGCACAACAAAACATAATTATAATGAGGTGTGTGTATATAAATGAATAATAAAAAAGAAAACAACAGCTGTACCAAAGGACATTTCTCGCTCTTTGGGCATATCTCTTCAAGTGTGCATATATTATAATACAGATCACATGCAGATGCAGCATTACCAAGTAAATGACAATCAAGCAAAGCAATGTTTCCATAATATGTAGTACAATGGCAAATATGATTTATAATCTGGGATTTTAGGTTTCATTCGCAGTCGAGCAGGAACCATAACTCATACTGCCATGACAGGGCAGCTGACTGATGGACTGTGAAACCCCCAGTGTTTCATGGCCACCCTTACACTCTGGCTGTCTGGGAGATTACAAAAAGAAAAGTCTTCTTCACGGGGGTGAAGCCTCTTTGTATGTACAGTGTATATATCTCCTATTTTCGGAGTTGCGGATGATGAGAAGACGAGGCCATTTCGTAG
The DNA here is from genome assembly GCF_964187855.1 of Myxine glutinosa. NCBI lineage: Eukaryota > Metazoa > Chordata > Myxini > Myxiniformes > Myxinidae > Myxine > Myxine glutinosa. The sequence goes on along the minus strand of NC_136274.1, from coordinate 65,853,669 downwards.
GTGTTCAAAGCTCCTTTATTCGAACAGAAATCCTTCGCACTGTCCCCGCGAACGGAACTCGTACAGCGCCAAAACCCTCTTCGGAGGGCGTGGCTTCAAAACCGCGTGCAAGTCACGCCCTCACAATCAAAAGCCCCACTAGCTCATGCCCGTGGATTATGTCCCAATAAGGTAACCGCTACATGCCCCCCCCCCCCCAGAATGCACCCGCACGGGCAATGTCAGTTTTCGGGGGGCTTTAACCACCCGGCCGAAACGACTGATGACCCGAGCAGGCGCTGTGAGCGGCTTGGCGGTGGGCGGGCCAACCGGGGACTTACCCTGCGGGGGACGGCCCCGCCGTGGGGTTGAGCCAACCGAGGGGGCTGGTCAAGGCCTCGGAGGAGGCTGATGAGGTTCCGTGCGGGCCTTCCGAGGTTGCAGAGAAGTAGTAGTTGCGCGAGTTGCAGCTTTCTACACGCGAGCTGTAGCTGTAGTTGTAGAGTTTTCGCGAGTTGTAGTTGTATGTAGTTGCGCGAACGTGACGAGCAGCCATGCTGCTCGGGTCAGTGCGCGCGAAGGTGACGAGGAGCCGTACTGCTCGGGTCAGTGCGCGCGAAGGTGATGAGCAGCCGTGCTGCTCGGGTCAGTGTGCGCGAAGACGACGAGCAGCAGTGTTCGTTGGAGAAGGCTCACCACTCTGGTCGCAGAGGAGGTGCTCGGCCGCAGTGCGCACGAAGGCTACGAGCAGCAGTGCACGTTGGAGAAGGCTCACCACTCTGGTCGCAGAGGAGGTGCTCGGCCGCAGTGCGGCGCGAAGGTTATGAGCGGCAGTGCCGTTGTGTCCCTTCGGAGGATCCCGGAGAAGGCTCACCACTCTGGTCGCAGAGGAGGAGCTGAGCATGGTGCGCGTGAAGGCCACGAGCAGCAGTGCTACCCGCGTCCCTTCGGAGGATCCTGGAGAAAGCTCACCACTCTGGTAGGCAGAGGAGGAGCTGAGCGCAGTGCGCACGAAGTAGGCTGGGCCAAATCAGGGGTGATTCTCAATTTTTCATACTACAAGGTTGTAATTTACCTAAAGGTTGTGGCTGGGTAACAGAAACAAAACCATGAAATGTTTTTTCAAAAATATTGACGTCTTACGGTAAAACAGCCCGTTACCATAGCAACCGTTACAGACGACTCAAAAAATTCTTAAAATCGATGATTTCTCAGGCTGTGTGTGACCCCCAGAGTTGATTCTGGTACCAAAAGATTCAGAATTGAAAGCCAAGGATGATTGGATAGTTTAACAATGTCTGTGACACAATTCAATACAACTTTTATCCCAAAAACGCATTTTCATCTCAAATTTAAGGCATTTGTTTGAAAAAAAAATGAAAATTTTGCTTTTTAATCATAGGATAATCATTAATCAGAGCTATAGTCAAATTAAATGTACTTTAAATTAACTTTTGTCATTGATTAAGCTTTTTTGTCTCAAATTTAAGGTCTGACATTGAACATTGATAACAAAATAAAAAACCTAGTCCCAATTGTAATCAATGGAGGCCAATGACTTCTTAGTCACAACCTCAGTGGATGTTGCCAGTCCATGCAGCTTCTCCCTGACGCCCTTCACAACCCTGTATAGAGCCTGGAGCTGCGCCTCAGATGTGGGGGCCTTGTTAGTGTTCAAATCTGTGGCGAGTCCAAGTGTCCGCTCTGCTGCGTCATTGACAACTGGGAGTTTGGCCACAACTTCCTTGCCATGACGATAGCTGTCTGCGGTGGGCCACTGTGCAACGGGGAGCTTGACAAAACTGGAGTCAATACCCAAGAGTTCAAACATGCTCCAAGAGTCGTAACCAACAAAGTCTTTGAGGGCTTTACTCCCCAATTGCTGTGAGGCTGGCATCTCCTGTATCATGTTATGTGCAATCCCATGGTACCTGAGCATAGCCCTTCTCATAGTCTGCTTGTCAGATGACGTTCTGTCCGAGAAGAGTGCCAAAGAGACCAATCTCTCTGAGAGGTACCATAAATGGTTTTGTAGCTTCTCTCGGGCCACAGTCACAAAGGACAGAAATTTGGCAGGCCACTTTGTTGGATTCTTTGCGATACTGGCCTCAGCCTTGAGGAGGTTCTTCATCAGGTACAGGTCGTTAGATGGTGCATCTGCAGCACTGGTACATGTCAACCACGCTTTAGTGTAGAAGACTGACATGAATGCAGCGAGACTGGTTATGTCTTCCAGCTCTTCGGGTGTTTAGATATCTCCCAGCTGCCGACGGTCCTGCAAGTCCTTCACTACAAGCTTGACTGCATCCTTTTTGCTAGACTGAAGGTGGCTGGTTTCCTGCAGTTGTCTGTGATACCCATGGTACTGGAGAACAACCAGTTCCCCTGTTGGTGGATAAGGGCCAGTGAATCCCTGGTTTCCTGGTAGATTGAAGATGGGGGGACACTTTTCGAAGAGCCACAACACGGTCTTGGCTTTTGTATCCATGCCTAATTGCCTATGTGATGCGCTGCAATAAAAAAAACAATTATTAATATAATGTTTGAATGAGAAAAGTAAACAAAAACAGCATACTTGCCTGATGAATGGTTACAGTAACAACCGAAAGCAGGCATTAAAATTAATGATTGTAAGCTGCTTTTGTTAACTTTTTTAAATTGAAATTAAGATGGCCAAATTTAAACAACGTTATAACAGTTATAAAAGCTGGACAATACAAGGTTGTAAAAGACAATTTAAAGTAAATTTAATTTGATTAATGGTTATCCTATGATTAAAATGCAAAATTTTCAATTTTTTCCCATAAATATGCTTGAAATTTCAGACAAAAATCAGTTTTTTGGATAAAAGTGGTATTGAATTGTGTCACAGACATTGTTAAGCTATCCAATCATCCTTGGCTTTCAATTCTGCATCTTTTGGTACCAGAATCAACTCTGGGGGTCAAACACAGCTTGAGAAATCGTCAATTTAGGCATTTTTTGAGTCGTCTGTAACTGTTGCTATGGTAACGGGCTGTCTGACCGTAAAACGTCAATATTTTTGAAATTTTTTTTCATGATTTTGTTCCTGATACACACTCACAACGTTTAGGTAAATTACATTGAATTAGGAAAATCACCTCCGATTTGGCCCAGCCTAGCGCGAAGGCTACGAGCAGCAGTGCTACCCGCGTCCCATCGGAGGATCCTGGAGAAGGCGCACCCCTCTGGTCGCAGAGGAGGTGCTTGGTCGTAGTGCGCGCGAAGGCTACGAGCAGCAGTACTCGGCGTGTGTGCGCGAAGGGTACGAGCAGCAGTCCTCGGCCTGTGTGTGCGCGAAGGGTACGAGCAGCAGTGCGCGCAAAGGTGACAAAGCAGCCGCGCCGCCAACGTCAGTGCGTGCGCAGGAGACGAGCAGCAGTGCCACCAACGTCTCGTAACTGCGTCCCTTCGGAGGATCCTGGAGCAGGCTCGCCCCTCTGGTCGCAGAGGAGGAGCCGAGCGCGGTGCGCGCGAACCAAATGGCCGCCCGTCGTTCCCAAAACTCCGGCAGGTCGATCGAAACTGCGTTTGCCATGTTCGTTTGAAGCCCCCGAAACCGTTCGGGAGCAGCCGGGGTCACCAATGTCGGTGTCGCCATGCTCGTTGGAAGCCCCTGAAAACGTTCGCAAAACTCTGGCAGTTCGATCGAAACTGCGCTTCCCATGTGCTTTTGCAGCCCCCGAATCCGTTCGGGAGCAGCCGGGGTCACCAATTTAGGAGTTGTGGATGACGAGAGGACGAGGCCATTTCGTAGGTGTTCAAAGCTCCTTTATTCGAAAAGAAACCCTTCGCACTGTCCCCACGAACGGAACTCATACAGCTTTTATGTAGCGGCAAAACCCTCTTCGGAGGGCGTGGCTTCAACAACCGCGCACACGTCACACCCACACAATCAAAAGCCCCACTGGCCCGTGGGGGATTATGGGGGATTATGTCCCAATAAGGTAACCGCTACACTATACTGTATAAGAGAGCTGTTGGTCTGTCTGTGTGTGTGTGTGTGTTGCCATTTTTCCCAGAGATGGCTGAACGGATCTTTGTCAAACTTTCATCAGTGAGTGCTTGGGAGAGTTTTGGCAAAAAAAATTGAAAAACAAAAGTTCGTTAAAAAAAAAAATCGCTCTATAGTACCTACGCCTTTTTGATTAATGACAGTTATATACAAGTACACATTCACATACATAAATACAAAACTATCATCAGACATTTGAACACAAGTAATAAAACTTTTCCGGAAGAGGTTGAAGTTGGTGTTAAGGCTTCTTCTTCTTTAACGGCATCAAACTTAACTCAAAAACGTGATCATCGGTACATTCACCAGCATATATTCAACGAAAAGGTAAAATGATAATTTGACATTTGTGATAGATTCTGATTTGGATGTAATTGCTTTTCCATTATATTTGCCCTCATTTCAAACATGTCAATGTTTTTGTTTTTTTCGATTGAGCAGCGCCATGTACTCCAGCGAAAAACGCTTTTATACTTTACTCGGGGTACAAATACAAACACAACTTTGTCTGGGGGGGGGGGGGGGGTAACATAGGCTGTGTGGCCACGTCCTCATTCGTGGGTGTGCAGCTCTGGGAGAGGGGCGTAAATTCGCTATGTAAATGTGAACCATGTAGCGCCACCTGGTGATGGTGGCAGAGGGTATTACATTTTTCTTTTTTACCTGTGGAACACTGAGGTTATGAAGCCATCTCTGCATGGGAAATATTTTCCTCCTGACCTTCCCCTTTCCCCCAAAATGGAGGGGCCTGTCAAAGCCACTCCCCAACCCCAAAAGATGTATATGTGGTATATTTTTCGCTCCCTTTCCCCTAACCTCCCCCTCCCCTACCCCTTCCACTCCCCCCACACCCGTCCTCACCCCTCCCTCTCCTGCTTATTCCCCCCACACCCCCAGCCCCAGCAATGCTGGGAACTCCTGCTCGTATATATATCTGTGCAGCGTCTGTCCTGTATTGTGTTGTCATGTCTTGTCTTGTCTTGTCTTGTCACTGAACTACTTTCTCAAACTTTTGTGAAATCGTACCAAACTTCTGGTATGCACATATCTCTCCCGTCCGTATGTCCTAAGGGTATTTTCTTTAGAAAAAATTTCCAATTTAAAAAAAATTTTTTTTTTCAACTTCAATTGTTTATAAAAAGTAATATCACGTATATTACAAATACATTTGTGCAAAATAATTGTTTGATTTATGATTGGTTTAAGCCATGACAAAACAGCAACTCAGGTACAGTCATTTATCTATATATCGACACATCTGGGCGGTGTCTGTGTTGTCACTTAATGACTCCCTCAAACTTTTGTTTCCGTGGTTGTGAAGTGTTTTTAATAACGTTGTGGTGGTTTTGAATCATGTGGTGGTGAGGTATTTTGAATTATGTGGTGGTAAGGTGTTTTTTAATGACGTGGTGGTGAGGTGTTTTTAAATCACATGGTGGTGAGGTGTTTTGAATTACGTGGTGGTGAGGTATTTATAATTACGTGGTGATGAGGTGTTTTTAATTACGTGGTGGTGAGGTGTTTTGAATTAGTTGGTGATGAGGTGTTTTGAATTACATGGTGGTGAGGGGTTTTGAATTACTTGGTGGTGAGGTGTTTTTAAATGACGTGGTGGTGAGGTGTTTTAATTTCGTGGTGGTGTGTTTTTATTACGTGTTTTATGGCTGTAAGGTGTTTTTATTACGTGTTTTATGGCTGTGAGGTGTTTTTATTACGTGTTTTAATTTTGTGGTGGTGAGGTGTTTTTATTACGTGTTTTAATTTTGTGGTGGTGAGGTGTTTTTATTACGTGTTTTATGGCTGTGAGGTGTTTTATTACGTGTTTTATGGCTGTGAGGTGTTTTTATTACGTGTTTAATGGCTGTGAGGTGTTTTCAATTTCGTGGTGGTGAGGTGTTTTTAATTTCGTGGTGGTGAGGTGTTTTTATTACGTGTTTTATGGCTGTGAGGTGTTCTAAATTACTTGGTGGTGAGATGTTTTGAATGACTTGGTGGTGAGATGTTTTGAATGACTTGGTGGTGAGGTGTTTTAAATTACGTGGTGGTGAGGTGTAATCGTCCCAAACCAAGTCTGCACCTACCCCTCCCCTATGTATGTGCTGGGGGGATTCTTTCTTGAAAAAAAAAACATTCAACCTAAATGTTCAACCTAAATTGCCTATTAAAATGTAATATCACAAACACAACAAATACATTTGTGCAAAATAATTGTTTGTATTATGATTGGTGTAAATCATGACAACACAGCAACTCAGGTACAGTCATTATCCTCAGCTAAAATAAGCCCGTTCCTCAGTAACGACGCTTCCGAGCTGATATATATATATATATATATATATATATATATATATATATATGTATATATATATATATATGTATATATATATATATATATGTATATATATATATATGTATATATATATATATGTATATGTATATATATATATATATGTATATATATATATATGTATATGTATATATATATATATAGATATAGATATATATATATATATATATATATAGATATAGATATATATATATATGTATGTATATATATATATATATATATATATATATATATATATATATATATATATATATATATATGTATATATATATATATGTATATATATGTATATGTATATATATGTATATATATGTATATGTATATATATGTATATGTATATGTATATATATGTATGTGTATATATATGTATGTGTATATATACATATATATATATATATATATATATATATATATATATATATATATATTGTTGCGGATATGGGATTTGGCCTCCATCCATATCCGCTTGTAAATATTCCCCTATTTCCCCAATACTCCCCAACTATCCCCAATCCCCCATTCCCTAGTCCCATTGTCTGTAAACAACACTCTGTAGCCCCGACCTTCCCCTTTTTCCCCCATTAAATGTCGTGCCCAGGTTCACCGCATCTCACGTAGACAACTATAGGACATCTTGCTAGTTATTCTTAGTCTATGTCAGTTAAGGACTCGTTTCCATTAATTCTGACTCTTCGTTGCACCAGAATGTGATTGTATGGCACCAGTAGTAAGTTTAGGACCTCCCAATACCTCCCCACAATCTAATCTCCGCATCCTCCCATCATCTCATGAAACTACAACAACAACAACAACTACAACCACAGCGGGGGCGGCGGCGGCGCGGGGAGTGGGCGTCCTCACTCCGGCTTGGTTAGCCGCCATTGCCCATGTACTCCGACGGGGTTACCACGAAGGGGCTGACTGTCAGCTCCTCGTCAAGGGCGGAGCCCGGTAACCCCCCCGCACCCAATAAGAAGCGGCGGGCCGATTCCATCTGGGGCGGAGCTAACGAGCCGAGGGCGTGTCACTCCCCGCTGGATATACGCAGCCACTTACCGGAGGTGACGTGAGATGCGCCCCCAGCTTGAGGAGAAACAGACGCCACCTCCAGCGCGACGATACCTCCCCGCATATCTGGAACGGACCGTGTGGATCCTGTCCCTGAGCCAAGGTGCACCTTGAGCCATCGATTCTGCCCTTCCTTGCCATCAATCCCTGTGTGAGTCAGTCTTGTCCCGTTTATCTGTGGTCTGTCGGGGCTAAGATAAGACCGTATTTAAGTGCCCACCTTTCTATGCTGTACCTCTTGTCAGTGTAATCTAAACGTTCTGCAAACCAATATTATAACCTCCTCCGGAGGTCTTGAGAACTGTACCCCTGGTGTCGTGTCATTTAACCCAGCCGTTGTGTCCTTTCCTTAATTGATTTAGCATAGCGCGATTTGGCCAACGTTCGAGTGGAATCGGGTAAACTGTGCGGACGCGGTCATACCAAACCGCTCGGTAAACTAACATCCAAAACCGCGTCTGTAACATTTGGTGTCAGGAGTGGGATCGGTCCCGGAGCGCGTTTCACGCGCTCGAAATTATAACGGCGAAATTTAATTGCGTTTTACAAAAAAAAAAAAAAAAAACCCGACTTTTGAAAGTCGCGCTATGGCAGACCAAGATGGCTGGGTTCCGGTAGAGGAGAGTGAGGCAGGGTCGATCCAGGACCAAATTGAGGGACATGAGAGCGAAGCAGTGAGGGTAGCAGACGCACAAAATGGTGCCTCGCACATGGCCACGGCGACCGCGCCCGCGACCGTGGTAGCGCCGCTGGTGGATTCGAACCTTTTCCTCCTGCAAATGAGGGCCCTTATGGAACAAATGGGAGACCAAATTGGAGGTTTGAAAAACAGTATGGGGGTAATGAGGGACGAATTGAGGGCTGATAGTGAGCGATTAGAGGGCCAAATGGGGGTAATGAGGGACGAAGCGAGGGGTACCGGTGAGGGATTAGACAAGAAATTAGAGGGGTTAGACAATGGGATAGAAGGGGTGAAACATGGGTTAATGGGGGTAGAAAATAGAATGGCTGCCCAGGAGAATCAGATAGAGGGAGTGAAAAATGGGTTAGAGGGGTTAGAAAACAGGATGGAAGGCAAATTGAGGGACATGAGGGACCAAGCGGAAAGGGAAGTTAACCAAATGGGGCAGCAGATAGAGGGGGTCAGAATGGGGGTAGAAACCAAACTGGATGCTCACAGGGAGGAAATGGAGCAGATGAGGGTGGCATCTGGGCAGGAGATGCAAGTGATGGGAGAGGAGATCAGAAGAGGTGTGAGTGAGGAGGTCGGAGGAGTGCGCGAGGAGGTGAGGCACTGTAAGGAGCGCATGGAGAAGGAGGTGAGAAAGGGGACTGTAAAGTTACAAGGGGGCATAGAGGACCTGACGCAGGAGGTGGAACAGCTGACGGAGGGACAAAAAGGACTAACGGAGCAGGTTCAAAGGAACACTGCAGTATTAGGAGGGTTAAAAGCGACACAAAACGACTTGATAGCGACGAAGAGGGAATGTCAGATGGTACGTGAGGGACTGACAACGAGGTTGGACGAGGTGACAGAGGTAATGGAGACGAAGGACCGGCAGGTGAGGACGCACATGGAAACGGTCAAGGTAGCCTTGGAGGACGAGCTTGAGGAGACGTACCGGGAAATAAAAGAGGTGAAGCAGAAATTAGAAGAAGTGGAAGAAGGGGTGAGCGAAATTAAGAAGCGACGGAGAGGGGATAAGAAAGAGATAAAAGAGGAGGTAAAATAATTGGTCCAAAGTCTGTGTTTGGATCGTGATGATGTGCTCATTAACCGGATGAGGGATTCGCAGGTGATGGAGGAGAAGCGAAGAGAAAGAGGACCCGGTGTAAGTGGTGACCAATATGGTCGTGCGTATGATGCGCCAGGTGATTTAAGAAGCTTGGGGGTCGAGATGGACCCGGGTGTTCGTGAGAGGCCGGTGGTGAAGTGTGCGACGGGTCTGGTGTGCGAAAGAGGAGGTGTGCGAGAAAGTCCGACTCTGGGGTGTGTGAGGAAAAAGTGCATGCCAAGGAGTGAGGGTGCTGGCGAGAGTGAGTCGGTCGTAGCGCGTGTGCGAGGGAGCACATGGAAGCGCGGTGTGGTAAGTGTTACAGAGGGTGTGACGGGAGAGTGTGCGCAGGAGTGTGCGCGAGAAAGGTGTGTGACGGACAGGTGCATGGGGAAAGAGTGCGCTGTCAAAGGCAAGGAAGAATGCACGCCTGTGGTGAGTGTTACAGAGGGTGTGACGGGAGAGTGTGCGCAAGAGTGTGCGCGAGAGAGGTGTGTAACGGACGGGTGCATGAGGAAAGAGTGCGCTGTCAAGAGTAAGGGTGAGTGCGCTGTCAAGAGTGGGGGTGAGAGTAGTGAGAGTGACAAGGAGCGTGAATGGGAATGCACGCTGGAATTGGTAGCGAGGCACGTGGTTGGGTGTGCGAGTGAGGGCACACCTGTGATTGTCACAGTGGAGGTGACCGAGGAGGGGGCGCGAAGAGGTGTGTTGGTGAGGTGTGCGAGCGACGAATGTGTGCCAAGGTGTTCCGTGGTCAGGTGTGTGACCAAGTCGGTGAGCGGAATGAAGGTACCTGGGTGTGTAAGGAAAGGTATGAGCAAGCAAGGGGTAGAATATGCATGTAAGCATCCAGGTGAAGCATCGACGGTAACCGGGTTAGAGGTTAGAGCGACTTTTAGCCGAATCGGGCCCTCTGTGCGTGCCGGGCCTCGCTTTGAACGGCCGCGTCCGTGCTCCACTAGGCGGAGCGGGCAGCCCAATAGGAAGGGTCGTCATGGCGACCACTTTTTGTTGAGGCATTCCGGCAGGTCGAGATCGGGCCATGGGATGGCTCCGTGCCGAGATGGTGCGTGGGATCTCGGCCAGGGTAAACCTCCTTCCCTGCACCGAATGCCGGACGCATCCAGCCGCTGGCACAGAACAACCCTCATTCATGGCTTGGCTTTACGAAGCCGGGCTTTGGACAGGAATTGGCGCACCGAGAGGCATTAGTAAGTAGACTGTAATGACGAGGATAGTGTTTTGGACCCAAAATTAGAAAAAAACAAAATTTGATGATTGGCAAAGGATTGGCAGTAAAGATTGGCAGATGATGGGCAGTGATTGGTAAATTTTTGATTTGTTGAAATTTGATGTGCAAAATTGGTAGTGAGCGATGGGCCCGGTGGGTAAGGGTGGCATCCCTGCCACCCTTCCCATATGTGGGGCAAATGCGCTATAGTTTAGGGGGTGTATGGCAGTGAAAACTAGCCCGGGTGGGTTAGGTTATATTAATAGGGATCTAGCGAAGATGACAGTAGGTGACGTGAAGTTTAGTTAGTGACTGATACCTGTAGTGGGGACGCAGGTAGTTTAATGTGGATGATAATGACGAGGGAGCGCAATAGTTTAAAGGGACGACTGGGAAGCGCAAGTTTCAGAGGGGAGTAGTTAGATGAGATGATGCTGTGTGAGAGCTGGACAGGTGTGTGGAGCAGTGTATGAGTAGTGAGTGTTGTGGATCAGCGCGAATGCGCTTGGGGAGAGAAGGGTGCAGGTGGCACCAGGTGTGAGAGCACAGGTGTGCAAGTAAAGGTGGTGTGGAGAGAGTTGGAGTAAGTGGTACGGAGTGGTGTGCATGGTGCGAAGGTGTGGATGGGGGAAGAGTGGACCCCTTTCACGAGTACCCGGGGCGGGTAGTGTAAGTGTTAGGTAGAGGGTATAGGTAAATTGTGGTTGGATATTGGCATTTGTGGTGCGGTTGCTGAATGGTATTGTGGATGGGTGCATTAGTGTTGTGGAAATGGCTGGGCGTGTAGCCTGTTCGTGTGTGTAGTTGGTTGGGCACTCCACCACTGTGAGGATGGAGGCCAGGTGAGGCCGCAGGTGGGCTCTGGGAGCCGTTAGTGTCAGTGGGACCCGAGGATCCGGAGGACGGACCCGGGTAGCCCAGTGCCAGAGAGGGCACCGAGTGGGGAGAGCGCCAGAGGGCCTTCCCCAGGTAGTTAGGTTAGGGTAAGGAGCAGGTAAGCTCGGAGGCAACTGCAGTGGTGGAGGTGTGCAGGTGGGTAGACCTGCTGGGAGAGCTACACGTCGCAGCCCAGAAATTGTGCGAGGGCACCGAGAGATGAATCGGGGGAGTGAGACCCCAAATTGAAAAGCACCACAGTTTGGTCAATGGGAATTGGTTTTTAGAACCCATAGTGTAAGAGGGCCAATGGTTTGGCAGGAGAAAGACCCCGGGTAATGTAAAGTTGTTAAAGTCATTTAGGAAATAGTTAGGATTGATGAACCTGTCGCACCATACGCAGCCACTTACCTGTGGTGATGATGATGACTCCACACCTGTGTTTTCTTTGTTCTGTGTGCAGGAAATGAGAATTGCTGTTGGATTTGTGAGACGCATCACGACGTGGATGAGACATTGGGGTGATTCCATCTCTCCCTCCTTAGGAGGGACTGATGATGAATTGGTGATGGCAAATTTTGATGTTGAGTTGGAGATGGCAAATTTTGATGAGAGTTGGAAATAGCAAATTTGATTGGTTAGGAGGGAGAGAAGACGAATTTGGTTTATGGGAGGAACGGGGAAGACAGTAGGGACGTTTGTTGATTTGTAAAGTAGATGTTTATGGGTAGTGTTGTGTTGTGTGGGTACAGTAATGGGTAAGGGAGGGGCAATGTAGGTTACCTGGTGGGGGGGGGGGGGCGTACGGTAGGAACGTACCTGTCTCACCTGGTTCCCATGTGCCCCTAGTGTGCATTACCTAATGTTGCGTGCACTTTTGCGCCCTTACCACCTTACTCACTTGTCTTCTTCTTTTGTCTCCCACCTCCGAGGGTCTGGCTTTGGGGCAGAGCGAGAGGAGAGAGAGGTGCTGGCTCCGCAGTTGTGGGCCTGCACTTTCGCTGCTTGCTGCCGGGATCGATACACCATATGGACCGCAATGTTTGTGGCCGCCCACCATGGACCGCAGTCTTTTGCGGGCAAGCACCACCCGTTGATGGACCTATGGGTCAACGTGGCACCTATGCCATACAGGTGAACCACTAATAGTTGGCCCCCTGACGGCCACAATTTAGAAATGGACGCGGTTGGCGCCTTTCTTTATTTTTGAAGGAAGCCAGAACACCAAGTGGGCTCCAAGGCAAGACCAGCGGCAGAACATCGGCCGGCTGCGACACCACCGGTGACTATAAACACTTTATTGGTGCACCGGATGGTGCTGACTGTGTGATGGGGTGGTGCTTTTGGTGCTTGGATGGGGTGCTCTGCACATTATTAAAGGCCGTAGGGCCACAGAGCACTCGTGGGTTGGTGTATCGATGCTGGCATGCGTGCTCTCTCTATGCATAACATCTGCATGTGTTCCTCCAAAAACAGGTCCTGGATCGTAGTGTAAATATCAGTGTAGTCTTGTGTAAATAATGCTCCCTACCGGCTGTATGTTTAGTTTGAGAATTCTTTCCGCGATTCGGTTATCCTGTGGGTGTGTTTCTGTGAGGAGAAGGGTGCAACGTCGCAGGGGGACATATTTACTCATTTGTGAACATCTGTAAAACTGTCGCACTCAGGGTAGAGTTAATAGTAGAGGGAACTACATCTGAGTGCCACACTAAAGTAGGTAAAAATTTATCGGGTCGGAACGCCCCGAGGTAGAGAAGGGTGCAATGTTGCGGATATGGGATTTGGCCTCCATCCATATCCGCTTGTAAATATTCCCCTATTTCCCCAATACTCCCCAACTATCCCCAATCCCCCATTCCCTAGTCCCATTGTCTGTAAACAACACTCTGTAGCCCCGACCTTCCCCTTTTTCCCCCATTAAATGTCGTGCCCAGGTTCACCGCATCTCACGTAGACAACTATAGGACATCTTGCTAATTATTCTTAGTCTATGTCAGTTAAGGACTCGTTTCCATTAATTCTGACTCTTCGTTGCACCAGAATGTGATTGTATGGCACCAGTAGTAAGTTTAGGACCTCCCAATACCTCCCCACAATCTAATCTCCGCATCCTCCCATCATCTCATGAAACTACAACAACAACAACAACAACTACAACCACAGCGGGGGCGGCGCGGCGGCGGCGCGGCGGCGGCGCGGGGAGTGGGCGTCCTCACTCCGGCTTGGTTAGCCGCCATTGCCCATGTGCTCCGACGGGGTTACCACGAAGGGGCTGACTGTCAGCTCCTCGTCAAGGGTGGAGCCCGGTAACCCCCCCCCCCCCCCTCGCACCCAATAAGAAGCGGCGGGCCGATTCCATCTGGGGCGGAGCTAACGAGCCGAGGGCGTGTCACTCCCCGCTGGATATACGCAGCCACTTACCGGAGGTGACGTGAGATGCGCCCCCAGCTTGAGGAGAAACAGACGCCACCTCCAGCGTGACGATACCTCCCCGCATATCTGGACCGGACCGTGTGGATCCTGTCCCTGAGCCTAGGTGCACCTTGAGCCATCGATTCTGCCCTTCCTTGCCACCAATCCCTGTGTGAGTCAGTCTTGTCCCATTTATCTGTGGTCTGTCAGGGCTAAGATAAGACCGTATTTAAGTGCCCACCTTTCTCTGCTGTACCTCTTGTCAGTGTAATCTAAACGTTCTGCAAACCAATATTATAACCTCCTCCGGAGGTCTTGAGGACTGTACCCCTGGTGTCGTGTCATTTAACCCAGCCGTTGTGTCCTTTCCTTAATTGATTTAGCATAGCGCGATTTGGCCAACGTTCGAGTGGAATCGGGTAAACTGTGCAGACGCGGTCATACCAAACCGCTCGGTAAACTAACATCCAAAACCGCGTCTGTAACAATATATATATACACAAAGAATTAAGTTAAGCACCCCTACACAACGAATTAAGGTAAGCACCCCCTAATATATATTCTTTGTGTATATGTATACATTGGCATATATTCTAAGGTATGTGAGATCAAATAATGATTGGTATGACATTAGCAATTATCCATTGATGAAATTGAGTGATCAAAGTGAAAAAAAGTGATTGGTTGAGTCAGTGATCCGATCACGTGGGTCCTACACACGTTATTGACGCAAAGATTGCTAGAGGTCTTCTCAGAACAATGACTGTACGTTAGAAAACATAAACGTCATCCACACTGTCCGTGATGGACCTATAGCTCCATACTTAAATTGAGGTGAAAATATGCCTAAAATTCCCAAAAAATTTCACCTTAAATTATTCAGAATAAAATATTGAAAACGGCATGATTGTTATGTTTTTATGTGACCATAATATCACTTCTCCAGAAAATATAGCAATATCATGGGTATATTACACTGTTTTGACGACAACAAACTTGTAATGTGCGAGGTTGTAAAAAAACGGGGGGGGTGC
>NC_136274.1:65816411-65831411 GCF_964187855.1 Myxine glutinosa | reverse complement strand
AGGTAGCGTATGCTTGTAAGCATGCAAGTGAAGCATCGATGGTAACCGGTTTAGTGGTTAGAACGACGGATAGCCGATGCGAGCACTCGGTGCGAGGGGGGGTGCTTTGTTGGGTGCGAGGCCTGGCGCGGGTCGATGCTGCGTCGCTTCTCTTCGAAGCGTCGTTGCCGATTCGGGCTTGGCCCCGCCCCGCACGGTCGAGTCCGGGCTTTGTCGGGCGAGGCGACCGGTCCGGTTCAAGGGCGAGTGGGAGGAGGCGGAACGGTGCCCCCTCGTGGGGACGGGGTTCCGACCGGGGGAGATGGAGCCATCGGGCCCGGGACCGCAAGGTGCCGCGCCGAGATGGTGCGTGGAATCTCGGTCCAACCAAACCACCTCCCTTGAACCGAAAGCCGGACGGATTCAACCTGCAGGCAACCAAACCACCCGAATTCATTGCTCGGCTTTACGAAGCCGAGTTTAATGATGTCATGACGCACCGAGGCTAGGATATAGCGGACTGTGATGATGGTGATCGTGATAGTGATAGTGTTTTGGACCCAAAATTAGAGAAAAAACAAAATTTGATGATTGGCAAAGGATTGGCAGTAATGATTGGCAGATGATGAGTAGTGATTGGCAAATTTTTGATTGGTTGGAATTTAGGTGTACAAAATTGATAGCGAGAGACCCCCGATGTGGTGGGATGGCAAATCCACCATCCCTCACAGACGGGGGGCAAAGGAGCTATAGTTTATGGGGTGTATGGCAGTGAAAACTAGCCCGGGTGGGTTAGGTTATATTGTAGGGATCTAGAAGAGATTGACATTAGGTAACGTTAAGTTTAGTTAGTGACTGATACCTGTAGTGGGGACGCAGGTAGATTAGTGTGGATTATAATGACGTGGGAGCGCAATAGTTTAAAGGGACGACTGGGAAGCGCAAGTTTCAGAGGGGAGAAGTTAGCTGAGATGATGCCGTGTGTGTGAGGATTGAACAGGTGAGAATGGAACAGGTGTGATTGCACAGGTGTGCAACTGAACAGGTGTGTGGAGCAGTGTATGAGTGAGTGATGGTGATGTGTGTTGCGTTGACCAACTGGTCCAGAAAGAGGAGGAGGGTGCAGGTGGCACCAGGTGAGATTGCACAGGTGTGCAACGACAGGTGAATGAAAGACAGATGTATGGAATAAATGGTATGGAGGATTGGAATGGATGGTCGTGGAGTGAGAATGGTGGAAATTGTGGAGTGGAGTGGATGGTGCGAAGGTGTGAATGGGGGAAGAGTGGACCCCCATCACGGATACCCGGGGCGGGTAGTGTAAGAGTTAGGTAGAGGGTACAGGTAAATTGTGGTTGGATATTGGCATCTGTGGTGCGGTTGGAAGAATGCTGTTTGGATGGGTGCATTAGTGTTGTGGAAATGGCTGGGCGTGTAGCCTGTTAGTGTGTGTAGTTGGTTTGGGCACTCCACCACTGTAAGGATGTCGGCCAGGTGAGGCCGCAGGTGGGCTCTGGGAGCCGGTAGAGTTGTGGATGGGGCCCGAGGATCCGGAGGATGGACCCGGGTAGCCCAGTGCCAGAGAGGGCACCGAGTGGGGAGAGTGCCAGAGGGCCTTCCCCAGGTAGTTAGGTTAGGGTAAGGAGCAGGCAAGCTCGGAGGCAACTACAGTGGTGGAGGTGTGCAGGTGGGTAGACCCGCTGGGAGAGGTACACGTCGCGGCCCAGAAATTGTGCGAGGGCACCGGGAGATGAATCGGGGGAGTGAGACCCCAAATTGAAAAGCACCACAGTTTGGCCAATGGGAATTGGTTTTTAGAACCCATAGTGTAAGAGGGCCAATGGTTTGGCCAGAGAAAGACCCCGGGTAGTGTAAAGTGTGTTAAAATCATTTAGAGGGTAGTTAGGATGAAGGATCTCCTCGCACCATCTGCATCCACTCACCTGAGGTGACAGGTACTCCACACCATGCCATGTTTTGATTATTTTTTATGATGCAAATGTTTGGATTGTGAGACGCATCATGACGTGGGTGTGACATTGTGCGTAATTCCATCTCTTCCTCCTTATGAGGATTGATGATGAATTGATGATGGCAAATTTTTGAAGTAGAGGGATTGTGGTGACGAATTTGGTATAGGGGAAATATGGGGAAGACGTGACAGTAGTGACGAATTGGTAATGTGTAGGTTTTGTACATATGGGGTAAGGGCAAGGGTGGGCTAGGTAACAGGGGGGTGACGTACGGTAGGGACGAGCTTTCTCACTTCGCCCTCCGTACGCATTTCGCCTTGCATTGCCTTATTGATGTGTACCCTTGTGACCTTACCCCTCGCTCAATTGTCTTTCTTTTGTCTCCCACATGACCTGTGCGCCGTTGGGCGCCGAGGGGAGCGTGCGTGGGTCGGCCATTGTGCGCCCGAAATTCCCAGAACCAGCTGTCTGCATCGATGCACCACATTATGGACCACATGCCTGTGGCCGAGCACCACTTATAGACCCCATGGGTTGGGGCATGGCCCCTCTGCTGGAACCGGCCATGAGGGCCCGAAATCTTGCTGGCGGACCTTGGCCACAGGGCACCGATGCCCCACAGGTGAACCACACTAGTCGGCCCTGTGGGCCATAAATAAAATAAATAAGAAGGACACATTGGGCACACTTTATTGCAAATAGGCCGCCAGTAAGCAAAGCAAAAGAGAATGACAACATCTGGAAGACAAATAATAATAACCAGCAGAGGGAGCCGAAGAGCAAGAGACACCTGCAGGGTTAGGGGTTGTTTGGTTATTTTTATTCATGAACAGTGATGACTGTGCACCGATTGGTGCTTGAGGGTGCTTTGGTGCGTTTTTGGGTGCTTTAATGGTGCATTGATGCAGAGCAGACTGTCTCCCCCCCAGAAAGAACAATTACAGGTCCTGGGTTAGTTTTGTAAATAAAAATAGCGTCAGTGTAAATAATGCTTCCCACCGTCAGTGTATAGTTTGAAGACCATTCCGCAATTCGGTTAACTGTGGGCGTAAGTCTGTTAGGCAGGGTGCAATGGAGCAGCGGGACACATTTATTTATGTTTTAAAACTGTCGCACTCAGGGTCAGGTTAAAAGTAGAGGGAACTACACCTACGTGCCACACTAAGGTAAAAGTAATAGGCCCGGGACGTGCCTAAGGGGAGGAGGGTGCAGTGTTGTGGATATGAGAATGTTTTTTTATTTTGTTGTTGTGGTAAAATGTTGTTGTAAAAGGTTGTTGTAAAATATCACCCCTCCTCCCTCCGTTTGTGGTTGTATAAAGGTCAAAGGGCGTTTCTGTAGTTAGTCCATAAAACATACATGCAGGACACGATATATCCTTTCTTTTGACAGTTATATCCTTATTATGTGTATTAGCGTAAGGCTGTGTCTTCCATTAATTGAAATACTCCATTGCACCAGTGAAAGAGAATAGACCCCCTTTCCTTCCCATCCCCAAAAATCTCCCTTTCCCTCCCCTCCAATAACCGCCATTGACCACGAGGCTCGAGTCAGGGAAGAAAGGCGTGTCTCCACCTCGTCAGAGGAGGGGAGGGGCGCGCCCGCCCGTCGTCGCCCGGGGCGGAGCCCGAGGGTCGTGCGACCAGCCAGGGCCGAGGTGAGCGCCCCGATGGGCGTGTCCAAAGCGCCGGGGGCGTGATCGCTGGAGGCGCTATAAAAAGGCGCGCACGGAAGTAAAAGGAGAGGTGGTTGGACAGTTGGTTGGTTGCACAGAGTTGGTTGCGCAGAGAGTTGGTTGCACCGTTGGTCAGGGTTGGTTGCACCGTTGGTCAGAGTTGGTTGCGGTGAGGAGTCGGTGGTCAGAGTGAGGGACCAAGAAAGAGTGGAGGGTTTGGACCAGACGAGTGGGACAAGGCCTGGCAAGGCAAGTGGAGGCGGGAGCAGCAGCGACACCCGGCAGCCGCTTGGGGCCTGGGCGGCGGTTTGGAGCAGGGCCGAAAAGGAACGGCGGCTGCTAAACGCGCCGATCGTGCTGCATGACCCCCCTTGGACTTCCCTCTCCCTCCAGCCATCCACATCCTGCGATTCCTGCAATTCCCCGCGTGAGTCAGTGTCTTTTGTTTGTTCTGTCATGGGATAAGTTAAGCCTGTAGATAAGCTAGTATTTGCACTGTGTCACCTGCGTCTTATGTGTTGTAAATAAACTTGATTGCTCCTTTTTGCTTGTGTGTGTAAATAATAAACCCCATTACTCGTCTGTACGTCTTCTCGTTTTAATTCCTTTTCCTCTTACATTGCGTCGCTTTTGTCTTTTCCCTCATTGAGCAGCTAGGGTGCGATACGGCCAAAGTTCTGGGTGAATCGGGTGAGTTTTGTTAGGTCGCGGTTTTACACCACCGCTCGGTCTATAACATCCAAACCGCGATCTATAACAATATATATATATATATATATATACACATATTGTTACGGTTCTCTACGCCGGCCTTCTCCCCCTTATCAAGGGGGGATTAATCCCCTTGTCTTTGCTGGGCCTTGGCGGAACCGAGACTTGCAACGCCCTTCCCGGGCGAGCGCGGAAACAGGGTTTCGGGAACAATTAACTCTCGTACCTAAGTACCCGCGCCGCCACGGAAACGAGGAAACAAGCCTCGCACGAACAGCGTGTGGTTTTGAGTATGCCGAGCAGATTGCGTACACGTGGTCCGCGGAGTTATTTAGATGTTGGAACCCGATTGGAGCGATCTTATTAGTGCCACCCTTAGTCAAACGAAAAAAACAAAGAAACGGTCGAATCAGGAAGAAAGGAAGAACAAATGGGTTTAATTATTCCCACACATATATACAGGTTCAAGGACGAAGAGACACAGAGCAATCCTTAAGCAGTCTTAACTTATCCCTTGGACAACGGGCCCGTCTCACACTCACACATGGTATTGCACATGGGCAGGTGTTCCCCAACGCGTCGAGAGATGGTCGCCGTCCGGCTCTCCACGGTCCCCGGCACGTCCCGCGAAGATGGTAGCAGGCGAAGGCAGGGACTCGTAGCGCGTCTCTCGTACAAAAAGATGATGGGGCGGAACGGTAGAGGGCGAACTTTAGCATGGCTGGCGGTTACTCAACCTTGCTCACTCGCGCGTCTGAAATGTGCTGTATTCGTTCTAAGCGCGTCTGGCTGCGCCCGCGTATATGTAACGGCCAACTCCTCTTCTTCTATACACTCCGAGCTGGTTGGCGCGCGTGTTCTCGTGCAACTGTGTCATGTTCATCAAGTTCTCTCGCCAAACCTTTTGCCGCAAGTCCTGCATTCCTCTGTGAATCCTGGCGTGCAAGTCCTTCTCATTAAGTGTTCCCGCGCTAGTCCTCTATCTTTCTCTCTCACAGCAAGTCCTCCCGAGGGCTTTCGCGCAGCTGGTATTATAGCTACGCCCCCCGAACCTTCTGGAACTCACCTGACTCTTCTCACTACGCCCTCTGACGCCACGCCGCCGTCACCACCTCCGAGCTCTGATTGGCGGCTAGTGCTTACCGTCAATGCTTCTGCCGCTCCACCCTCGACTCCACCCCGACCTTCCTAGGCCTGCCTCGTGTTAACTCGCCCAATAATCAACCAATGCTTAGCAAACTGGATCGAGGCTAGGGTGGCTGGAAAATCGGTGGCAAGTAGGGCCTATTCTCCTGGCTCCTACTCAACGCTGAACTAACAAAGGAAAAGGACTAAGCTTACAAATACTAAGACATAACTATACTATCGCGAGGCTACATGTTGCTTGTGTGACTAACTATGGGGGACAAACTTTAACCTTTATTAAACTCACTTGACAGACTCAAAACCGCAACAATATATATATATATATATATATATATATATATATATATATATATATATATATATATATATATATATATATATATATACATACATATATATATATATATATATATATATATATATATACATACATATATATATATATATATATATATATATATATATATATATATATATATATATATATATAATTTATATATATTATATATATATATATATATATATAATATATATATATATATATATATATATATATATATATATATATAATATATATAATATATATATATTATATATATATATATATTATATATATATATATATATATATATATATATATATATATATATAATATATATATATATATATATATATATATATGTATATATATATATATTGTTGCGAATATGGAATTTGGCCTCCATATCCGCTTGTAAATATTCCCCTATTTTCTCCAATACTCCCCAACTTTCCCCAGTCCCCATTCCCTAGTCCCATTGCATGTAAATAACAATCAGTAGAGCCGACCTTCCCCTTATTCCCCCATTAAATGTCGTGCCCAGGTCCACCGCACCACACGTAGACAACTTTCGGACATCTTCCTAGTTATTCTTAATCTATGTCAGTTAAGGCCTCGTTTCCATTAATTATGACTCTTCGTTGCACCAGAATGTGATTATATGGCACCAGTAGCGAGTTTAGGACCTTCCCATACCTCCTCCCATCTTCTTCCCCAAACAACAACAACAACAACAACTACAGCTACAACAACAACAACAACAACTACAGCTACAACAACAACTACAACAACGGCGCGCGCGGGGAGTGTGCGTCCTCCCTCCGGCTCGGTTAGCCGCCATTATCCATGCGCCCCACGGGGTTACCACGAAGGGGCTGGCTGTCAGCTCCTCGTCAAGGGCGGAGCCTGGTAAACCCCCCCCCGCACCCAATAAGAAGGGCGGACCGATTCCATCTGGGCGGAGCTAACGAGCCGAGGGCGTGTCACTCCCCGCCGGATATACGCAGCCGCTTGCCGGACGTGACGTAAGATGCGCCCCCAGCTTGAGACGACAAGACGCCACCTCGAGCGCTGAGAGACCTCCTGCATCTTTTGGGCCGCGCCATCCTGTCCCTGAGCACAAGGTGCACCTTGTGCTGGCCATCGAATACCCGCTTTCCTTGCCATCAATCCCCGTGTGAGTCAGTTTTTGTCCTGTTTCTCTGTGGTCTGTCGGGAATAATATAAGGTTGTGTCTAAGTGCCTGTCTTCCTATGATGTACCTCTTGTAGTTGTAATCTAACCTTCCGCCTTAATATAACCTCCTCCGGAGGTCTTGAGAACTGAACCCCTGGTGTCGTATTGTGTCATTATAACCCAGCCGGGTGTCTTCTCTTTCCTATTGAGCCAGCGTAGCGCGGCTTCGTCGACGTTCGAGTACAATCGGGTAATTTGTGCGGACACGACGGCCATTCCGCTCGGCCCACCTTAACATCAAAGTCGTGTCTGTAACAATTGGTGTCGAGGAGTTGGATTCGGACCCGGGACTAAATTAGTTAGGCCCAAATTTTGGGAGGGAAAATCGATTCGGAGCGCGTACTGCGCTCGACGAAATTATAACGAAAAAAAAAATTGGATTTGTTTTACGAAACTCGAATTTTGCAAGTCGCGCTATGGCGGATCAAGACGGCTGGGGTCCGGTAGGGGAGAGTGAAGCAGGGTCGGTCCAGGACCAAATTGAGGGACATGAGGGACAGGAGGAGAGCGAAGCAGTGAGGGCGGCAGGGTCGCAAAATAGCGTTGTCACGCACGAGGTGGCCACGGCGTCCACGCCCGCGGCAGCGCCCCTGGTGGATTCGAACCTTTTCCTCCTGCAAATGAGGGCCCTTATGGAACAAATGGTGGGAATGAGGGCTGATAGTGAGCGGTTGGGAAACCAAATGGGGGTAATGAGGGACGAAGCGAGGGGTACTGGTGAGAAGGTAGACAAAAATTTTGAGGGGTTAGACAATGGGATAAAAGAGGTGAGAAATGGGTTAATGGGGGTAGAAAACAGAATGGCCGCTCAAGAGAATCAAATGGAAGGGATGCAAAAGGGGTTAGAGGGGGTAGAAAATAGAATGGCTGCCCAGGAGAATCAGATAGAGGGAGTGAAAAATGGGTTAGAGGGGTTAGAAAACAGTATGGAAGGCAAATTGAGGGACATGAGGGACCAAGCGGAAAGGGAAGTTAAACAAATGGAGCAGCAGATAGAGGGGGTCAGAATGGGGGTAGAAACCAAACTGGATGCTCACAGGGAGGAAATGGAGCAGATGAGGGTGGCATCTGGGCAGGAGATGCAAGTGATGGGAGCGGAGATCAGAAGAGGAGTGAGTGAGGAGGTCGGAGGAGTGCGCGAGGAGGTGAGGCACTGTGAGGAGCACATGGAGAAGGAGGTGAGAAAGGGGACTGTAAAGTTACAAGGGGGCATAGAGGACCTGACGCAGGAGGTGGAGCAGCTGACGGTGGGACAAACGGAGTTAGTGGAGCAGGTTCAAAGGAACACTGCGGTATTAGGAGGTTTAAAAGCGACACAAAACGACATAAAAAACGACTTAATAGCGACAAAGAGGGAATGTCAGATGGTACGTGAGGGACTGACAACGAGGTTGGACGAGGTGATAGAGGTAATGGAGACGAAGGACCGGCAGGTGAGGACGCACCTGGAAACGGTCAAGGTAGCCTTAGAGGATGAGCTTGAGGAGACGTACCGGGGAATAAAAGAGGTGAGGCACAAATTAGAAGAAGTGGAAGAAGGGGTGAGCGAAATTAAGAAGCGACGGAGAGGGGATAACAAAGAGATAAAAGCGGAGATAAAAGAATTGGTCCAAAGTCTGTGTTCGGATCGTGATGATGTGCTCATTAACCGGATGAGGGATTCGCAGGTGATGGAGGAGAAGCGAAGAGGAAGAGGACCCGGTGTAAGTGGTGACCAATATGGTCGTGCGTATGATGCGCCAGGGGATTTAAAAAGCTTGGGGATTGGTTTGGATCCGGGTGTTCGTGAAAGGCCGTTGGTGAAGTGTGCGACAGGTCTGGTGTGCGAAAATGGAGGTGTGCAAGAAAGTCCGACTCTGGGGTGTGTGAGGAAAAAGTGCGTGCCAAGGAGTGAGTGTGCTGGCGAGAGTGAGTCGGTCGTAGCGCGTGTGCGAAGGAGCACATGGAAGCGTGGTGTGGTGAGTGTTACAGAGGGTGTGACGGGAGAGTGTGCGCAGGAGTGTGCGCGACGGACAGGTGCATGAGGAAAGAGTGCGCTGTCAGAAGTAAGGAAGAGTGTCCACCTGTGGTGAGTGTTACAGAGGGTGTAACGGGAGAGTGTGCGCGAGGAAGGTGTGTGACGGACAGGTGCATGAGGAAAGAGTGCGCTGTCAGAAGTAAGGAAGAGTGTCCACCTGTGGTGAGTGTTACAGAGGGTGTAACGGGAGAGTGTGCGCGAGGAAGGTGTGTGACGGACAGGTGCATGAGGAAAGAGTGCGCTGTCAGAAGTAAGGAAGAGTGTCCACCTGTGGTGAGTGTTACAGAGGGTGTAACGGGAGAGTGTGCGCGAGAAAGGTGTGTGACGGACAGGTGCATGGGGAAAGACTGCGCTGTCAAGAGTAAGGGTGAGTGCGCTGTCAAGAATGGAGGTGAAAGTAGTGAGAGTGACAAGGAGCGTGAGTTAGTTGTGACAGGTGAGCGAGGATGTACACCTGGGATGGAAGGATGCACACCTGGAATGGTAGAGCGTGAGTGGGAATGCACGCTGGAGTTGGTGGTGAGGCACGTGGTTGGGTGTGCGAATGAGAGCACACCTGTGATTGTCACAGAGGAGGTGACTGAGGAGGGGGCGCGAAGAGGTGTTTTGGTGAGGTGTGCGAGCAACGAATGTGTGCCAAGGTGTTCGGTGGTCAGGTGTGTGACCAAGGCTGTGAGTGGAATGAGTGTACCTGGGTGTGTAAGGAAAGGTACGAGGAGCATGGGCACAGCTGGATGTGTGAGCAAGGAACGGGCTGCGGGGTGTAAGCGTCCAGGTGAAGCATCGACGTTACACGGGTTAGAGGTTAGAGCGACTTTTAGCCGAAGCAGGCCCTCGGTGCGTGCCGGGCCTCGCTTTGAACGGCCGCGTCCGTGCTCCACTAGGCGGAGCGGGCAGCTGGATAGAAAGGGTCGTTATGGCGACCACGTTTTGTTGAGACGTGCCGGCAGGTCGAGATCGGGACATTGGATGGCTCCACGCCGAGGTGGTGCGTGGGATCTCGGCCCGGGTAAGCCCCCGTCCCTGCCCCGAATGCCGGACGCATCCAGCCGCTGGCACAAAACAACCAGCATCCATTGCTTGGCTTTACGAAGCCGGGCTTTGGACAGGGATTGGCGCACCGAGAGGTATTAGTGAGTCGACTGGGTGATGAGGTTAGTGTTTTGGACCCAAAATTAGAGAAAAACAAAATTTGATGATTGGCAAAGGATTGGCAGTGGTGATTGGCAGATGATGGGCAGTGATTGGCAAATTTTTGATTTGTTGAAATTTGATGTGCAAAATTGGTAGTGAGAGACCCCCGAAGTGGTGGGATGGCATCCCTGCCACCCTTCCCATGTGTGGGGCAAATGCGCTATAGTTTATGGGGTGTATGGCAGTGAAAACTAGCCCGGGTGGGTTAGGATATTGATAGGGCCCTAGAAGATGACATTAGGTAACGTTAAGATTAGTTAGTGACTGATACCTGTAGTGGGGACGCAGGTAGATTAGTGTGGATTATAATGACGAGGGAGCGCAATAGTTAAAGGGACGACTGGGAAGCGCAAGTTTCAGAAGGGAGTAGTTAGCTGAGATGATGCCGTGTGTGTGAGAATTGAACAGGTGTGATTGCACAGGTGTGCAACTGGACAGGTGTGTGGAGCCGTGTATGAGTAGTGAGTGTGTGGATCAGCGCGAATGCGCTTGGGGAGAGAAGGGTGCAGGTGGCACCAGGTGTGAGAGCACAGGGTGCAAGTACAGGTGTGTGGAGAGAGTTGGAGTAAGTGGTATGGAGTGGTGTGCGTGGTGCGAAGGTGTGGATGGGGGAAGAGTGGACCCCTTTCACGAGTACCCGGGGCGGGTAGTGTAAGTGTTAGGTAGAGGGTACAGGTAAATTGTGGTTGGATATTGGCATTTGTGGTGCGGTTGCAGAATGGTGTTGTGGATGGGTGCATTAGTGTTGTGGAAATGGCTGGGCGTGTAGCCTGTTAGTGTGTGTAGTTGGTTGGGCACTCCACCACTGTGAGGATGTCGGCCAGGTGAGGCCGCAGGTGGGCTCTGGGAGCCGGTAGAGTTGTGGATGGGGCCCGAGGATCCGGAGGATGGACCCGGGTAGCCCAGTGCCAGAGAGGGCACCGAGTGGGGAGAGTGCCAGAGGGCCTTCCCCAGGTAGTTAGGTTAGGGCAAGGAGCAGGTAAGCTCGGAGGCAACTGCAGTGGTGGAGGTGTGCAGGTGGGTAGACCCACTGGGAGAGGTACACGCCGCAGCCCAGAAATTGTGCGAGGGCACCGGGAGATGAATCGGGGGAGTGAGACCCCAAATTGAAGAGCACCACAGTTTGGCCAATGGGAATTGGTTTTTAGAACCCATAGTGTAAGAGGGCCAATGGTTTGGCCGGAGAGAGACCCCGGGTAGTGTAAAGTTGTTAAAGTCATTTAGGAGATAGTTAGGATTGATGAACCTGTCGCACCATACGCAGCCACTTACCTGTGGTGATGATGATGACTCCACACCTGTGTTTTCTTTGTTTTGTTGCAGGAGATGAATCGCTGTGTGGATTTGTGAGACGCATCACGACGTGGATGAGACATTGGGGTGATTCCATCTCTCCCTCCCTAGGAGGGACTGATGATGAATTGGTAATGGCAAATTTGATTGGTTAGGAGGGAGAGAAGACGAATTTGGTTTATGGGAGGAACGGGGAAGACAGTAGGGATGTTTGTTGATTTGTAAAGTAGATGTTTATGGGTAGTGTTGTGTTTTGTGGATACAGTAAGGGGTAAGGGAGGGGCCATGTAGGTTACCTGGTGGGGGGGGGGGCGTACGATAGGAACGTACCTGTCTCACCTGGTTCCCATGTGCCCCCAGTGTGCATTACCTTATATTGCGTGCACTTTTGCGCCCTTACCACCTTACTCACTTGTTTCTTCTTTTGTCTCCCACCTCCGAGGATCTGGCTTTGGGGTAGAGAGAGAGGAGAGAGAGGTGCTGGCTACGCAGTTGTGGGCCTGCACTTTCGCTGTTGGCTGCCTGGATCGATACACCATATGGACCGCAATGTTTGTGGCCACCCACAATGGACCGCAGCTCTTTTGCGGCCAAGCACCACCCGTGGAAGGACCTATGGGTCAACGTGGCACCTATGCCATAAAGGTGAACCACTGTTAATTAACACCAAGTGCACCACAAGAAGAGCAAGAGACACCTGCAGGGTTAGGGGTTGTCGAATTTATTTTTATTCCAATGAACAATGGTGACTGCACCGATTGGTGGTGGGGTGGTGCTTTTGATGCTCGGGAAGGGTGCTCTGCACGTTATTAAAGGCCGTCGGCCACAGAGCACTCGTGGGTTGGTGTATCGATGCTGGCAAGCGCGCTCTCTCTATGCATAACATCTGCATGTGTCCCTCCAAAAACAGGTCCTGGATCGTAGTGTAAATAGCAGCATAGTCTTGTAAATAATGCTCCCTACCGGCTGTATGTTTAGTTTGAGAATTCTTTCCGGATTCGGTTATCCTGTGGGTGTGTTTCTGTGAGGAGAAGGGTGCAACGTCGCAGGGGGACATATTTACTCATTTGTGAATATCTGTAAAACTGTCGCACTCAGGGTAGAGTTAATAGTAGAGGGAACTACATTGCGTGCCACACTAAAGTAGGTAAAAATTTATCGGGTCGGGACGCCCCGAGGGTAGAGAAGGGTGCAATGTTGCGAATATGGAATTTGGCCTCCATATCCGCTTGTAAATATTCCCCTATTTTCTCCAATACTCCCCAACTTTCCCAGTCCCCCATTCCCTAGTCCCATTGCATGTAAATAACAATCAGTAGAGCCGACCTTCCCCTTATTCCCCCATTAAATGTCGTGCCCAGGTCCACCGCACCACACGTAGACAACTTTCGGACATCTTCCTAGTTATTCTTAATCTATGTCAGTTAAGGCCTCGTTTCCATTAATTATGACTCTTCGTTGCACCAGAATGTGATTATATGGCACCAGTAGCGAGTTTAGGACCTTCCCATACCTCCTCCCATCTTCTTCCCCAAACAACAACAACAACAACAACTACAGCTACAACAACAACAACAACAACTACAGCTACAACAACAACTACAACAACGGCGCGCGCGGGGAGTGTGCGTCCTCCCTCCGGCTCGGTTAGCCGCCATTATCCATGCGCCCCACGGGGTTACCACGAAGGGGCTGGCTGTCAGCTCCTCGTCAAGGGCGGAGCCTGGTAAACCCCCCCCCGCACCCAATAAGAAGGGCGGACCGATTCCATCTGGGCGGAGCTAACGAGCCGAGGGCGTGTCACTCCCCGCCGGATATACGCAGCCGCTTGCCGGACGTGACGTAAGATGCGCCCCCAGCTTGAGACGACAAGACGCCACCTCGAGCGCTGAGAGACCTCCTGCATCTTTTGGGCCGCGCCATCCTGTCCCTGAGCACAAGGTGCACCTTGTGCTGGCCATCGAATACCCGCTTTCCTTGCCATCAATCCCGTGTGAGTCAGTTTTTGTCCTGTTTCTCTGTGGTCTGTCGGGAATAATATAAGGTTGTGTCTAAGTGCCTGTCTTCCTATGATGTACCTCTTGTAGTTGTAATCTAACCTTCCGCCTTAATATAACCTCCTCCGGAGGTCTTGAGAACTGAACCCCTGGTGTCGTATTGTGTCATTATAACCCAGCCGGGTGTCTTCTCTTTCCTATTGAGCCAGCGTAGCGCGGCTTCGTCGACGTTCGAGTACAATCGGGTAATTTGTGCGGACACGACGGCCATTCCGCTCGGCCCACCTTAACATCAAAGTCGTGTCTGTAACAATATATATGTATATATTATATATGTATATATTATATATATATATATATATATATATATGTATATATTATATATATATATATATATGTATATATTATATATATATATATATATGTATATATATATATTATATATATATATACTGTATATGTATATATATATATTATATATATATATATATATATATATATATATATATATATATAATATATATGTATATATGTATATATATATATTATATATATATATATATATATATATATATATATATATATATATATATATTATATATATATATATATATATATATATATATATATATGTATGTATATATATTATTATTATTATGTTTGTATATATATTATTATTATTATATATATATATATATATATATATTATTATTATTATATATATATATTATTATTATTATATATATATATTATTATTATTATATATATATATATATATATATATATATATATTATTATTATTATTATTATATATATATATATACAGACTTGGCATTTAATATGGAATTTTTTTTTTGTGGGGGTGAACTTACTTTTCAAGATGACTTAGAACCAAAAGTTCATTGGAATTATGTTGAAATTATTCTAGATTTTGTTAATGTGACCTTTAAAAGAAACAAAAACCACATTTGACATTTCGAAACAAATAAATTGATCCTTGAAAGTGATGTAAACTGATATCGAACTCAAATCATGGACAGTACTGTGTTAAACTTCTGTACGTTTTCCAGAAGTATCTCTTTATTTTGCACATTAGCCAAAAATTTTTTAAACAAAAACAAAGGTTAAATTACAACTAGGATTACGGACAGTAAAATTACAGTTCAGTACTTCGTGTAACCCCCACGAGCATTCAGGAGAGCACGTACACGTTGAGGCATGCTGTTTACGAGATTTGCCAAGGTTTGGACAGGAATCGCTTGCCATGCAGTGACAATAGCCTGCTGCAATTCATGCACAGAGGTCGGCTGCTGGTCCAAGTGGTCGATTTGACGCGTTAATTCTGCCCACAAGTTCTCTATCGGATTCATATCCGGGGACATGGCAGGCCACTCCATATGCTCTACACCACGGTCAGCAAAAAAGTGTTGGATCATGCATGCACGATGAGGCCGTGCATT